>NW_015652268.1:60997-85276 GCF_001515625.1 Sinocyclocheilus rhinocerous | reverse complement strand
CGTCTCCTCCGCATCACCCTGTAGCGCCATTTTGGAGAATATCCGCTGGATGTAAACAACGTATGCTGTTCTCTGTCAGCTGCGTCATGCCGGATCTGTTTCCTACGTTGTTGTGATTTGATCTGAACGAAAACAGCGTATCCGTGTGACGCAGCTGACACAGAACAGCATACGCTGTTTACATCGCTGATATTCTCCAAAATGGCGCTACAGGGTGATGCGGAGGAGACAAATTGTTGAATAAAGTCGATTTTTTTTTCTTTTGCGCACAAAAAGTATTCTCGTAGCTTCGTAAAATTACGGTTGAACCCCTCTCTTACCGATCTCTTTGCTACGTTTCTGGACTTGGGAACATTTCAGTTGCGTTGCTGTCTATGCAGGGTCAGACAGCTCTCAGATATAAAAAAAATCTTAATTTGTGTTCCGAAGATGAACGAAGGTCTGACAGGTTTGAAACGACATGAGGGTGAGTAATTAATGACAGAAATTTCATTTTTGGGTGAACTATCCCTTTAATCTCTTATTTACATCATGTCTACACTTTCTTTGTTTTAATAAAGAGAATTCGCGAACATGTAGAACTTCACAGAACATTAGCATTTTGGGTGGAGAGTGGATTGCGTTCGTGAAGTCAACAGATGTGTCTGTGATTGGCTGTATTGCTCAACGCTGCTGCAAACACGCCGTGAATAGAAACATATGACCAGTGGATGAATAGTCCCGAACCGTAAATAGACGGGATTTTTGTGATGGTGTTTTTGCTGTGGGTCTAACAGTTAGCAGGCAGCACTCCAGTCTATCCGTATGTCGACATGTTACTTAAAAAAATAAAATAAAAATAGACACGTACACTGAGGCAGGCCTGCTATATATTTTAATGTCTGACGGGAAAACGACTATGCCGTTCTTCAAAGCGCATAACAGGATTCAGTGTGTTTTAGTTTTGTCATCTTAATTTGTTAATTATTTATTTGATATAGCTATAGGCCTATTTATTTTATTCTTTTTTTATTTATATTATTTTATTCTGTTTTTCTCGGTTCTCAGAAGCGCTGCTGGTGCGTGATAATTTGAGGATGTGTGAATCCAGGTTTTGTTGGTGCTCTGTATGCACATTAAAATATAATATTTGTTTGTATTTTTAATGTATCATCACAGATGCTTGTCCATTCTTTTTTTTTTTTTTAAATACTAATTTATTATTCTAATTTTATCAGTTAACGGTTAATGTTTGGATAACGAGCAGCAGTTGTTGGTCAGGAAAATTAACCGAAATGAGCATCCCTAATTTGTGTAGTACCATTTTTTTTTTCAAAAGTGTAATATCATGAAATGTAATATTACCATGATATAAAACAACAGCATCTGCAATGCATTTAACCTCTATGAGACATTATACTAACAATTTATTTAACGTGTGCTGAGGATTTACAAAAAGACCCCGTTTATTTAAAAAAAAGATGTCAATTTTGATTTAAAAACACATGCATTTAAATGCCACAAAAGTGTATTAGATCTGTAATAAGTCACTAATATATGCATATGTGACCCTGGAGCACAAAACCAGTGTTAAGTCGCTGGGGTATATTTGTAGCAATAGCCAAAAATACATTGTATGGGTCAAAATTATCCATTTTTCGTTTATGCCAAAAATCATTAGGATATTAAGTAAAGATCATGTTCCATGAAGATATTTTGTAAATTTCCTACCGTAAATATATCAAAACTTCATTTTTGATTAGTAATATGCATTGCTAAGAACTTCATTTGGACAACTTTAAAGATGATTTTCTTAATATTTAGATTTTTTTTGCACCCTCAGATTCCAGATTTTCAAATAGTTGTATCTCGGCCAAATATTGTCTTATTCTAACAAATCATACATCAATGGAAAGCTTGTTTATTCAGCTTTCAAATGTTGTATAAATGTCAATTTCGAAAAATTGACCCTTATGACTGGTTTTGTGGTCCAGGGTCACATATGAATTCTCATGCTTCAGGTTTGTGAATGTGTGTTACCTGTGTAAAGGTGCGCGAGGCGTTGTTAATCTGAAGGATGTTCAGGACACGATCGGTTCACTTCAAACCACTCATCAATACAGCTAGAGGAAAAGCAGAATTACTGTAATAGAACAGACTCACGTCTCTCACACACACACACACACACACACGAGCAGCTTTACCCTTTGTGATAGATGCAGAGGCAGGGCAGGCGTGCGATGGTGTCTCCCTGCACCAGCTCCTCCAGACATATTGCACATTCTCCTGCGTCCTTTGCCAAGACGTCCTCTGAGAAAACACAACGAAAAACAACCCAAATCAGTCAGAGTCCAAGTCTGAAAAAAACTGGAGCGGTTGTGGGTAATTCATGAATCAGGATTTGCAAAGAACTTGCATGTTTTCAGTCGTATGTGATTACTGGAAAAGGAAATTATTATTTGTTTTCTTTCAAAAAATCCTTTTATAGTGATTATACTCATGAAGAGCCATTACTAGCTGATGAAAAAATTTAGAGGTACTAGAATGAATAAATGAATGAAAAATAAAATAAAAGTTGATCATACGTTTGGAAACATGATTTTTAAGTCTCTTCTGCTCACCAAAGCTACATTTATTTGATAAAAAGAATACAGTAAAAACAGTAATATTGTAAAATATTACAATTTCAAAAATGTAATTTATTGCTCTTATGCGCAGCTGAATTTTCAGCATCATTACTCCAGTCTTCAGTGTCACATGTTCCTTCAGAAATCATTCTAATATGCTGATTTGCTGCTCAAGAAACATTTCTGATTATCTATGTTGAAAACAGTTGTGCTGCCCAATATTTTTGTGGAAACCGTGATACGTGTTTCATGGATGAAGCCCAACCTGTGGAAGCAAAAGTATCTTTTATAAATGAGCAGAAGGTGGCGCTGAAGATCTATTTTTCTCTGACTCGTTCCAGAAATGCAGGAGCTGCTGTTTACATGCAAGAACAACAGAGTTCAACTCATGCATTTCAGCATGCAACGAGATGTTCAATGAGAAAAAGACTGTTCAAGAAAAATGTAGTTTCATGTAGTGAATTAATTGGATGGTGAGAAGTGGCTGTGTATGAAGGTGGCAAAGGTAAGAGCGAATATCTTGAGTTCAGTAAGTCTGGTGTTTGTTGGCAGAGAGAGGTGAACAGACACCTGCGGCCCTTCACACGAATCATATGAGGATATACACAAACACTGATGGCCCTGCAGTGGGAGGAGCCTATCATTCACACTGCTGAATATTCATGAGATGAGTGACTGTGCTTTATAAGCTAGATCTGCATTAACTGAAGGAACAGTTACAGAGCTAAAGTTTGAGGCAAGTTTAGGTTGTGGTATATTTAAGTTGAAATTAAATTCCCAACCACCCACAATACCCCAACAACCACATTACAACCATTCACAATAGGGCTGCACGATTTGGAGAAAAAATCTAATTGCGATTTTTCTGTTTAAAATTGCGATTTGCGATTTAAATGCGATTTTTTAAAACAAATTCATAAAAAAAATAACAGTATAATAATTAGATAAAAATTCATGATAAGATAATAACAATACTAATTTTATTTTACAGAAAACGATTGTTTTACAGAATAGCTGTACATCATACGAAACTGTTATGATAAAAATCTGACAGTAATTTCTTAATTTTTATCAGGAGGTATGTAAAATCAAAAATGGATTCCATGTCTTTAACATGAAATATGAGCCTTTTATACATCCACTGTGGGGAAAGAAAAAAAAATCCTGTACACTTCTATACACTGGAGAAAAACATGGATTATCATATGTTTTTCTTTAGAGAGAAGATTTATTTTTCCTATTTATGGCCTATTTATAGGACTGAGTGCTAAACACATAAAATGTCTGTTTCATTCATACTGGACGCCAGAGGGCGCCCTCGCGCAGAAACTGTACAAATGCATCACAGAAGTAATAGAACTCATGACGTTCCAGGAAATCCCTAATATGGGCAAAGGTATCTAGCTATTGCTGTGACTGAATTAAAAGCAGCTAGAAACGTATTTTCATAATAAAGCCAATTTATAAAGCAATGCTAATCAACATAGCCTTTATTGCAGTATAGAATATATTTTTATTCTGTAATAAGAAGCCACATCAGATCAGAAAATGAAGTTGTTTTAAAACACTTGACTGATGTTTTGGAGTAAAATTATGTTATCCACCTTTTTCTTGCAGTAATTAATAATGGGCGTGGCCATTTGTAAATTCTATGGGTCTAGCTTCCGGTCTCATCCGCGTCCAGCTATTTTTAGCTGTACAAAACTGTTCATTTTGCTGCTTGATATTGAAAATTGGTGTGTCTTACCATATTATTTTAACGTATTATCTTAATTATGAACACACTGGTTTGTAGTGCAAACAGTTTTACAGTTTACTGCATGTTGTTATTCTTCTCATTATTTACCTATAGTGGCTAATTAACCAGAAGTCTCGCCCATAGGCTTACTTCCGCGTTGAAAGAAGTGTGTTGCTTAATCAGATGCACGTTATAAACTCACAGCGCTTGTAGAGATGAGCAGAAATCAAGCCAAATCGCAATTTCGGTTGGATTTCAATTAATCGTTCAGCCCTAATTCACAACACCCTAACGACCACATAACACCCTGGCAACCAACCACAACACCCCAACAACCATGGCAATCACCCACAACACCCTAACGACCACACAAAACCCTGGCAACGATCCACAGCACTCTAACGACCACTTAACACCCTGGCAACCACACAAGACCCTGGCAACCAATAGCAACACCTAGCAAGCATTCATAACACACTGACGACCACATAACACCCTGGCAACCAACCACAGCACCTAATAACCACATAACACCACCCTGGCAACCCACCATAATGACCACACAACACCATGACGACCACACAACACTCTAAAATCTGTTAAAGTGCCCCTATTTTGGATTTTTGAAAATTACCTTTCATGCAGTGTGTAACACAGCTCTAAGTGAAAGAACACATCCTGCAAAGTTTAAAATCTGAAAGTGCACCGTGTATAAAGTTATTGTCTCTCAAAAGAAAGAGTCGACTGAATCATTGAAACGAGTCGTTTTTAAAACAAATCCCAAGCCGTTTCATGTTGACAGGAACATGAAACATTAGCATATTGCCCATCCACTTGTTGGTCTTTTCGCGTTGGTCTGAATGAAAATGCACATTCATTCTTTGCCACTAGGTGTCGCTTTTGGAGCGGTAAAATAGCGGTTTCCCCGGTAACGCTGTACACAAAGCAGCACTGCGCTCACAAACGCTGCTTTATCAGGCATTACAGGTGAGATGAAATGAAATCGGCCAATCGCCGCAGATTAGCGTCACGCAAAGGAGGGGTTTGGATAAATGAATTGTTGAGCGAATCGTTTGGGAGTCGTTGAGCAAGAAAGGTTAAATAAATGCATATTATAAGACAATGAAAGTGTTTTTTGACCTTGCATACATGTCAACCTGTTGTTGGGGGCTCCCAAAACCAAAATATGAACCTTTCATAACCCATAATAGGGGCACTTTAAGAAACACTAATTTTCAGAAAATATCAGACCTGGTTTTAATTGCTGGTTTACATGCACAAACAGACAGACTTTGGCTGTTGTGTTGCACTTCATGCCATGCTTGCTTAAGATGCTGTACCAATTTAAAAAGTTAGTTTTTGAGTCTCCTGCGGTCGGTTTCCTGCTGCATCATGAATCATAAGCACCAGCGCATGAACAGCACAGTTTCTTGAATCGATCAGATGAATGAGAGATATCTAACATGAACTGTGGTGTCTGTGCATCACTGCTGCTTCCCTCTGCGTTTCAGTGATTGACGGAGAATCAATGTTCCTTAAAGACTAGAAACTGAGCAAAGGCTACAAAGACATGTGACACGAAACACTCTCAGTGGGGCATTACATTCGCTCTGCTTTTTCAGAGCAAAGCAAATAAACTTGAGGAAATGGAACAATTTGTGCTTAAACCCTCAAGAGACCCACATTCATGAATATCCATTTCTCCTAAACAAACAAACACTGATTTCAATAACCAGGCGCTTCCTGAAAACACTCATGGGGGAAAGAAATAAAATGCATCATCAATATCAATGCTCGAGTCTCGAGGGTTAGCTTAGCAAACACAGATCTTAATACTCTAACTGGAAATGATCATCATGTTATGCTAATATGACTTGTAAAACAGCAGAGATTTCCCATTAGAGTTCACAGGACTTCAGTGGGTGGGATTTACACAGGTATAAACATCAAACCGAAGTGATCCGACACAAATCCCGACCGGATTAGAGTCGTAACGTTATACGGAGCCGTGCTAAAGCTCATCTATCAGGACAGTGATGTCCTGAACTCTTAAATGTACAGCGTGTGAATTGATGCTGCCTTCATAAAGATTACTTACTGATAGTTTTTTTTCACATGACCTCACACCCAACGCCCACCTGGAGGGCAAAACTAGGCTTTGCTTCACTGACCGCCAGTTATTTTTATGCAGTTTGCATTAATGTAGTAAAACGCTGACATTAAAAGGCGAAATTCAGTACACACCTTACTGATGATGCATACTGTGTTCAGGCAAGCAGATGAACCTAGAATATAAATGCAATGCGCAGTTTCCCATTAAATCGTTTCCCATAGAAAACCATTAAAAAGAAAACACTGAAATAGAGCTGCCAATTAATCATTAAAAGATCGCAATCTCGATTCAAACACCCACGCAATCTCATTTCTAAATGACAACGATTCACCCGTGTCTATTAAACCTTTAAAAAACTCATACCGGAACATTCAAATCTGTGTTTGTGCTGCTGCTGACACAAAGAGCTATTATTATGTTTAGGTAAGAAACAGTTCACAAACAAGTCTTTTCAACCACACAGTATTATTTCTGTCTTACAGTCACTCATATTATCACAGAAATACTGGGATGAAAGTTTATAGTTCAGATATAAACATTGATGTCTATGGTTGCGTTCAAAATAGAGCAAATTCAGGCATTTGAAAGTAATTGGTGCTTCAAATAATGTTTGTGTCGATTGCATTGTTTCTCCACTAGGTGGCGACAATGTTATTTATCACTGAATCATTGATTCAAGAGATTTGTTCAAACATGCAGAATAATCCCATAATGAAACAAGTGAAGTATTTATGAGTAAATCATTGAATCATTCAAACCACTTTTTCATAATTTTAATATTAAAAATTGCTGTATTAAATATATTTTATTTTAAATACATATATTTTAAAATGTTTAATAATTCATTCAAATTAATTAAACACTTTTAAATAGACTGCAGCAATTAATATTTTGTCACACATTATTTCATTTCAATTTGATCTTTTAATATCATTGTTTTAAATACATTAAGGCATTTTAAGTGTTTTTTTACAACATTTTGTCGCGCTGTTTAGTGACTGAAATACTGCGGCGAGTGCTTAATATGGATTGCTAATGGCCAAAACTTGCATTTTGTTCACATATCTTATTCTTTTGAGATGTGATCTAAATATTTGTGGCTTGGAAACAGATGGAAAATTGACAGGCTTGCGCTGCAGTGTTTTTGATGTTTTCATGTTTTGCCCTCCAGGTCTTCGAGCCGGTCACGTGACTGAAAGCTATGAATTGTTACTGTGGAAACCCCAACCTTGCATGCATTTCAGAAGAGATCCCAAACTGATT
The DNA here is from genome assembly GCF_001515625.1 of Sinocyclocheilus rhinocerous. Lineage (NCBI taxonomy): Eukaryota > Metazoa > Chordata > Actinopteri > Cypriniformes > Cyprinidae > Sinocyclocheilus > Sinocyclocheilus rhinocerous. The sequence continues at coordinate 77,556 of NW_015652268.1, read as the reverse complement.
TCTGATAGCAGACTTTGAATCTCAGAAGTCTCAATATGAACTCAACATTTCTCCACAGGTCACCGAATGACAACTATTGAATCATTTGGGTCCGCTTTTATTTCCACTAAGAAACTTCAGGAGAAATATCTGAAGGAAAAAGTTAAACATAACAAATGCATTGTCTTTCTGAGCTTTTTTTTTGGTTTGGGAAAAGCAGTTCACAAGAAAACAAATACTATTCTTATATATTATTTTCATATTTAAATTAGATTCAAATGAGATGAAAATGCTGCATGTATTCTTGTGTCAGTTCTGTACTGAACCGCAGTATTCTGGTGATATTAAGGCTGTTTTGCTGAGTAATCTGCAGGGATGCGTAACAGGGCTGTGAATGTCGTTAAAGCGCGAGGCCGTGACATCTGCGACACTCGCTGGCTAAAATAAACACAGCCATTAACTGTTACGTAATATCAGATGAAGCTTCCCGCTGCGGTCGGGTCACAGGAGACGGCAGATGACAGCGGCGCATGGACTCTGAGCGACTGACCGCATGTGCGCAGGGTACAATTCCCACTGGGAACCTTCCAGATCCGGGAACACATGGAAAACACGCAAACCAAGAGCAGAGCTGGACAGACTGAGTGAATCTCTCCTGTCAGTCACAAATCTGGCTCATATTTCACACCAGAGTCAAAATAAATTAATATGAAATTATATTTTGTATAATTTTTAATTATACTTCTTAAATATATAAGTTGAGGTGAAGCTCATTAAACCTGTCAATTATGTGTCTGGGTCATATTCACCCAAAATCAAAAGGAAAATGATGCAAAATCTAAAAAGAAAAATGGCTTCATTAAAACAGTCATATTTCACATCAGAGTCAAAATAAATTAATATGAAATTATATTTTGTATAATTTATAATTATACTTCTTAAATATATAAGTTGAGGTGAAGCTCATTAAACCTGTCAATTATGTGTCTGGGTCATATTCACCCAAAATCAAAAGGAAAATGATGCAAAATCTAAAAGAAAAATGGCTTCATTAAAACATAGCTTTCATAAAACTTAAGAACATTTAGCTGCAAACTTTAAATTATAAATTAGAAAAACTTTTTCTCAGAGGGATGAATTTTTTTTTGTGTGTACTGCCTTTAACTTGTGCAAAATAAAATAAAATACAATAAAATAATCATTCAAAATATAAAAATCATAAAATCATCAATAAAAATGGTGTTTAATTACCTCTGAAAAAATAGGAATTACAAAAAGAAGATCTTTTTGTACATTTAAAACATCTAAATGGACAGTTTAAATTATATTTGAAATACATAATCTGTTACATTTTTTGTTTTCATTTTGTGATTAGTTTTCATGTGATTTGCCAGTAAATAAATGAATAAATAAATAAAAATCACTTCAGGGGATTTCTTTGCCCAAACATTTTAATAATAATAATAATAATAATTATTATTATCATTATTATTAAATAAATTAAGATAATAATACATAATGCATTTAATAAATATCTAGTATAATAAATAACATACACAACACCAGTCAAAAGTTTGTACGGTGTGTATGAGGGACATGCATGATGCACACTTGATGATGCTTCTTCACTGCTACAACCAATCCATTAAAATTAAAATAAACAAACTTTACTTAGAAATAAGATGACTTCAGGGTAAGATCATGAAAGCAGTTAAACTTTTGACTGTTGGTGCAGTTGAGAAACTCTTGAAGGCGACATGCCGTGAGAGAGAGAGTGTGTGTGTGTGTGTGTGTGAGTGTGAGTGAGTGAGTGAGTGAGTGAGTGAGTGAGTGAGTGAGTGAGTGAGTGTGTGTGAGTGAGTGAGTGTGTGTGTGTGTGTGTGTGTGTGTGTGTGTAAGCGGAGCTCAGCTGTGGTGTCGGTGACTCTGACACTGGCGGAATGTAGACTCGTGACATCAGTGACCTTCAGAGAGACAGCGTAAACATGAAACACACACACGCTGAGGCTGCACGTGCTGCAAACGCAAACACACATCAACATATACAAGCCCATCCATAACTGCCCTGAACATGAGCAAAGCTGTCTCATATACAACCAGGAACTTCTCCATCAAGTTAAAGTTATCTGAACTCACAGTGAAAATGGATGAATTCAGGTCAGTTTGTCTCTGACTGTGTGAACGGGTCTTTATTTTGCTCTTGTTCAGTCAGAAAGGGAAGCCTAATATTGTAATATTGTGACTCTTTGATTGGCCTCGCTGCACAGATGATGCTATGATCCAATGACCCTGTGCTCTTCAACTCACATCCAGCAGACGCAGAAACCTGTCCAGCTCATTCACCTCAAATCAAAAGGAAAATGATGCAAAATATGAAAGAAAATAGGACCATTAAGACATCGACCCAAAAAGTTCTTTAATAATAATACATTTTAAATTATGCATTAGATGCATTGTGGTGCAAAACAATAATATAATATTTGAATTATAAAGTAATTGTACATATTGTTGTACTGCCTTTTTTTTATTAAATCAGTTAAAACTATTTTAATTAAATCAAACCAAGTAAAAATAAAATATACTTTAATTAAATACATTTGATCAAATACAAAATATTTCAATTACAGTTGAGGTCAAAAGTTTACATCCCCTTTCAGAATCTGCAGAATGTTAATTATTTTACCAAAATAAGAGGGATCATACAAAATGCATGTTTATTTAGTACTGACCTGAATAAGATATTTCACATAAAAGATGTTTACATATAGTCCACAAGAGGAAATAATAGTTCAAAAGTTGACATTGATTCTTAATACTAAGAATAAGTGACTTGCTATTGTGGAAAACAAGCAATTGATGAAAAAATTACAGGCGTTTTCTTTTTCCAGTGTTTTTTGTAATTCCTGTTATTCCCAAAGGTAATTGAACATAATGTATTACTGTAATACAGTAAATATACTAAAATACAATGATTATTATACATTTTTAAATATTTTTTATCATCATTTTTTCATTTGGTCTTATTTACAGTTGAGGTCAAAAGTTTACACCCCCCTTTCAGAATCTGCAAAATGTTCATTTTACCAAAAGTTTAATTAATTATGAAAATAATGTCACAAAAAATGGGCAAAATTTATAACTGTTCTAAAACAGAAAAATTTCTTTATGAAATACATACAAATATTTTTTTCTGTTGATTTTGGGTATGACCTAGACAATTTTCTTGAGATTTGGCAATAAGAACAAAAAATGATCACAGCAGGGGCATTGTTTGCCCACACATTTTTAAATGGGCTATTTTTGTCACTTTTAGTGACATTTTGCTCTGTTTAATTCTCCATTATATGAAGTCAGTCATCTGTAAGCCTCTAGACACCAGTATTAGTTTCTGAAAAAACATTGTTGGTCGAGCTCTAAATCTAATTATATCCATCAGCTGAAGCCTTTAAATAAGTGATTGAGAAGTGCAACTAAAAACAACCCTCAGCATTGAGTCTGTCTGCACTGGCAGATTTTCTTCTCCTTTTTCTTTTTGTGGTCTGTATCTACGAGAAAGATAAGCCATGGTGACGCTCTTCCCTACGGCTTAACAAACGAGCGGCAGATTATTCAGCTGCTTCACCCTGTGAACGCTACAGATCCGGTGCGGTAATTAACACACGTCTGACGGATCACTAAGCAGGAGATTAAACCGTCCGGTTACCATCGTAACAAGATTCAGAAATTGTGCTCAGAAAGAACAGGTAAACAGACCAGAGAAACTACAGATAAACACAGGATTCACCTCACAACAGATAAAACACACGTGAAAGAGCTTCAAGCTTGATAAATGCACTTATAGATTAATAAATGCTGTAAAACACATATTGGTCATTGTTAGTTCTTGTTAGCTAATGCATTAATTCATGCAAACAAATGAGAATGTAAATGTTACCAATATTTTACCCACAATATTTAACCAATAAAATATTTTAAAAAATAAATTTGGCACAAAAAATTATATTTAAAATTTATATATATATTTAAAAAAAAATGTATTAAAATATGCCCATTAGGTTATAAGATTTAATTAATTTCCATGACTTTTCCAGATCTAGAAATCTCACTCGTTTGGCTTTCTCAACTACACTGTGAGAAAATGATTTTCTATAAGTTGTAATTGAATTGCAAGATTATTGCAATATGTTTTACAAGGAAATACTATTTCAGTCTTTGTACTTTTTTTAAAATTTCAAATTTAACTCAATGTGTTACTTGCTGTTTCTTTGTGATTTCCTAGCAATTACGGAGTGAAAATTACTTCAAAGTAAATCCTACACCTTTTTTTCTTTTACATGTATTTATTTATTTATTTTTTGGGTGCATCTGTTTTTGAAGACTGTGGGAATCCTGTTTGAATGAAAATAAGAGCTTGATTTGCAGTTGTTTTAGCTTGTTTTGTCTTATCAAGTTATTACTGAATATAACTAATAAAGGCAGCTACATGAACAGCAGCATTCAACAAAATATTTTGATGAAAAATAAGATGCAAAAATAAATTACATTTTGAAAAGGAGAGCAGATTAACTTCGGTGGACTTAAACTTGAAAAATGGTGTATTTCGCGGTTGAAATAAGATATGTTCTGATGTTTATTCATGTTCATTTCGTGCTTTAAGTACATATGAAAAGACGATCGGTTCACGTGTTTGAACTGAGGCAATGCAGCGATCTGTCACGACACATTGAAGAGCCACAAAACGGTATTTATTGTTTGAATTTCTTTAAAAATGACCAAATTTGAAAGCTGAGTCCTGCTCTGTCGGTGTGTTGTCAGTTTCCTCTTTGCTCTGCGATGTATTTTTCATGGGGGGTCTTTGCGAACGGTCAATTAAAGCTGAACGGAGCGTTGTGCTCATGATAACTGAGAGCGGACACTTATCGATTTGGCCCTGCTTCTCCGAGCCTGTTTTCCTGCGCTCTTGATCTCTGAGGGATTTCCCGTCACACGGGCAGAGCGTTTGCATGCTGCACAGACCGCTGGGATCCGCTTGCTCTCCGCGCTGCTTTTTCATGTGGCTCACGGGCCGAGCAACGCAACCAGGCCAGCGCATGCAGCCGCTGAGCATCATGGGAATGCTGGGAGCTCAAAGATGAGTCAGCACGCTGACAGAAGAGTCACACTGCACACATTCATGCCATCAGAAACGTCTGGAGTGCAACAGAATAAAAGCGAACACAGCAGTCAAGACTTTTAAAAACTTTTTAAAACTTTACACAGCATCGTATAAACGCAACGCTCGAGGTGTACGATTCTGACTAGTGATGCAACGAGCAATATAAAATTAACTCTCAGTAAAACATTCAAGCACATTTGTGTGTTTAGTATAAATATATAAATAAATATAACCAAAGGCTTTTCGATATTATACAAATAAAAATTATACACACACACGCATACATACATACATATGAAGCACGTCTGCAGGAATATATAGAAAATACAATTTAAAATTATTTTAATCCAATTTTGTATTTATAAATAATTTTTAAAAATGTGCCATTACTTTTAAAGTATGTGTGTGTTTATTTATGTATATACTTTAAATGTAACGTCAATTCTTATATTTACTCATTTATAAATACAAAATTAGTTCTACTTCTTAGAATTTAAATATATAAATGTAATAAAGATATATTTATTTTTATAAATTACCAATTATAAAAGTGTAGAACTTTAGGCAAGGCAGGCAAGGCAAGTTTATTTGCAGTGGGAGGCAAAAGTTTTCTTTTTCGTGGTATTATTCCAGTCCCAGAGAGTTTTTTGTTTTAGTGTTTGTGCCAAAAATATGTTGTTTGAGCACTGTGCTGATCTGCTGAAGTAAAAATCTTAGAAAAATCAAAGAAAAGTACAGAAATAGGGAGCAAAGCGCAGAGCAGTAAGCAAGAACGTCCGAACGGTAGCGAAGCCGGAAGCTGATACTTTAATAAATATATACATTCTAAATCTAATTTAAAACATTTACAAAGCTAATACACGTTTATTTTTAACATTAGGATTTTCTCATAAGACATATAGGACAATCCTAATGTAAAATCTTTACAATTTATTTAAAATATTTTAATTTATAATATTAAATGTTAATTTATACTTTGCTTCTGACACTTTAAAAAAATGGCAAAAAATGTAGACTTCGGCAAATAAATACTACGTATTCTCTGTTGATCTGTCTGTCCTTTATCACTTTCGTCTTTATCCTCACCAAGGTGACGTTCCTCATCTACTGGCTCTTGTTATCTATCAAACTAAACTAATAAATCTTAATGAAGTAATTAAGTTTGCAGAGTGTGTTTAATAAATGTGGCAAGCGTCTGACTAGTGCTTCCTTCCAAATGACTGAAAGCTGAAGTCAAGACACTACAGCAGTTTGTTCATCATGTGTGCCTTTATGTTCACTGCCAAGTGCTCTACGTGTGTGTGTGTGTGTGTGTGTGTTTGGCTTAGATCAGCAGCAGAGGCCGTGTGTTGAGACGGGTCCCGCAGGGAAAGCAATGCATCTGGTGTTTGGACAAACTCACACACACACTCACAAACTCCCCACAGCGACACACACACACACCTCTCTCTAAAGCTTACATAACTCAAGAAGCTGCCATTAAGTCTATTTGCTTTCTTAATAAATGCTCTGGATGTTATATAGTGCACAATTCATCAGTATGTACTTTTTTGCTATTATACACATAAATATACACAAAGTAACATTAATATTATATATATTTAACATTTAAATATTTGTAATATCATGGATATTATTTTAGTATAATATAATTATACTAAAGCAATATTAATTATATTAAATTGTATATATATATATATATAAATATACAGTATCAAACATATATCACACACACAACTACATATATACTAACACACAATTTTAATAATTTTATTTAAATATTAATATTTCTAATATATTAATTTAGTATATAATTATACTAAAACAATATAAAATATATGAATTTAACCATTTATATTCATAACCATTTTTATGATCATTGAATATTCAAGTTTCACTTGAACTACATCAAATACATCACATTAAATGTGTTGCGGATGGAATGGAGTACTAGCTAACACTGCATGGTATTCAGTACACTACCTACTACCAGTATACTAAAACTAACTAAACAGAAAACCTGTGATTAAGAAAACATTACGCAAGGATGAATGTTATTATACAGCTATTATGCACAGAGATTTTTAGCGACAGACATCCTCATACAACCAAAGCCATTGATTTTCATTCAGAGCTGCTTTTTTTTTTTACACTCTTAAACGCAGTTGTGTTCATGTACGAAGATAAAATTAGCTGCTGTCATCAAAATAAGAGGAAGAATGAGGCAGGGGGCATTTCTCATCCTCAGCCAAAAACACACCCAACAGCCGGGCATCTGCGGACCTGCAGGAGCTCCAGAGACGGCCTCCAACCATTAAACACCAGTGAGTCATGGAAAACTAAACGACTCCAGAGTTTGGAGGGAAAGGAAGCACAAACTGGTGTCAAGAGAAAATTATAGAGCCTCACCCATAATTAGTGCCGTTTTCCCCAAAAAATAGTTGCAATCAAAGCCAGAGCAGAACTATTGTGCCTTTCTGACACATAGCAGTGATTCACTACTGAATAAATCCACATTCCTGAATGAATCAAGTGAGTCAATGATTCAGTGACTCATTCATAAAAACGGCCACTTGCTTCATTTTAGAATAAATCAGAATGTTCGAACGAATCGAGTGAGTCAATGATTCAGTGACTCTTTCATGAAGACAGTCGCTTTGTTTCTGAATAAATCAACTGTTTGAACAAAGTGGTTGAGTGAGTAATTCAACAACTCACTCAATTAATTTTTTTAAAATAATGTAATATTTCAATACCCAATTTAAAAAAACACATTAATACCCATTTATTATAATGTCTCTTCAATGCTTTTCTCACAATAATGACTTGATCTTCTGGGATAATTTCTCAGCCAAAACTGATGTGCAGTTAATTGGCGATGAATAAGATGAATTAATCAGTACATTGTGCAATTAATTCGATTAAATGTTTTAATTATTTGACAGCCATAGTTAATGTATTTTCTTTTAGTAATTTTGTGACTTTGTAAACGATCCAGTGATTACGCTGCGTTTGATTTTCCCGTGGCAGCGGCGGCTCTATAACCGCTGGAATCTGGTGTTGTTTCAGATCAGATTTTGTCTCTGGCTTTGGCTCATTTCCCAGCTGCATGGATGCCTATATCTGTCCCGTTGAGTTTATGGAAACTGACGATGCCTAAAAACATGACAAAGGGCTATAAAAACAAGACGAGGAAATAATTCAGATGGAAAGAGGGGACAAATTCACACTCACAGGGCTCTACGCTTACTCTTCTTTTTAGGAGCACTGTGAAAAAACTCAGGAGCACCTTCTGATCAATAACAAAAATAAGCCTTTCCATTAGGACTGTCAAAAAAAAAAATTTGAATTTCGAATATTCAGGTGTGCGTCAGGCAGCCTTATCAGTGGTGCATGAGTTTGAATAAACGTGCATTAGTAATATTTTGCTCGATGCGCCCTCTTGTGGCCTCAGGAGAGAAGCCAAAAGCTTTTTTTCCCCCTAACTGAAATTATGCCTTTTAAATTTGAATATAGTTTGAATATTGATCATATTTAAGTAAAAAATTTTAATGTAGTTTTTCAGCCATTTTGACAGCCCTACTTCCCATTACAAGGTAATATTTAACTCAAAGTGATTTACAGAGCCATTTTTTTTGTATTCTTTTTAATGGCATTTTTTTTGCAACTTTATTAGATGTCATATGTCAAATTCAAATCTATATTTATAAGCTAAGAAATCAATATTAACTAAATTAGTTTCCACTACAAAGGTGGCACAGAAGAACAGAAAAGTGGCATGTAGGTAAACTTACAGACATTTACAGAGGCTCAGAAGTGGCATGGATGTTTTAAATTCATAATGTTGTGAGATTAATGTTTTAAATATAAAATTTTGAATATACAACTATTGTTTGATAGAAATGATTTAAATAACTGAAATGATACTTTAAAAAAATAAAAATAAAAGTGCCAACAGGTGGCGGCAAGTCACTGATTTTATCACTGAATCATTCAATTGACTCGTTTGAACGACTGATTTACATTTACATTTAGTCATTTTGCAGACGCTTTTATCCAAAGCGACTTACAATTGGGGAGTACATAAAGCGATTCTTCTTAAAGAGGCAAACAGACACAGGAAGTGTTTGAAATAGCAAGTTTTAGGCATTGCTAGAAAGGATGGAGAAATCATGCTGTAGAGTTGGAGTGGCAGGGAAGACAAGAAGCTCAGTCTTTGCCAGGTTGAGCTGTAGGTGATGTTCTTTCATGATTCATTCAGGAACGAAGCAAATGACCGTCTTGAATGGGTAATTGAATCATTGACTTAAAAATGTAAAAACGCATTTAAAAACACACGTTCATTCATAAACGAAACACCACTTTGTTTGCTTGAAGATGCGCAGCGGCTCAGCTGTAACTTTATTTGAAACTATTTTCGTTGACGAAACAGAGCAAAAATCAGACAATATTGTTAAAGTCATACAATGTACGTCACTTAATATTAACTTCTTGTTTATTGAACTGTTGTATTAATTTAATATCACATTTGCAAACTCCCTTAATAATCTTTAAAAGCGGTCACTCACTTCAGTTCATCGCGATCTCACAAAGTTGCATTATAATCAATGAAGCTCTCTACACTGCACAACGAATCTCTTATTTACACCCTGTCTACACTTTGTTTGTTATAACGAGAGGATTTGTGAGCTTGCAGAACTCGGCAATGAACAAAACTCTAGTATTTTGAGCATTGAGTGGATTCTGATTAACATTGCATTCAAGGAATCAACATATGTCTGTGATACATTACTCAACGCTGCAAAAACAAGCAAGTAGAAACCTTTGAGGCTTCCCTGAGCGAGAACAAATATGCTGATTGGGTCAGTCGCACTGATGCTCCTAAATGCAACTGGATAAACAAGCCCCATTTACAACTGCAACTGACATCCATCCAAACACTCAGATTCAGACTCATAACAGACAGAGCAAAACCAGGACTAAACCACCAAAGACTCAGACTGGCTCGACTAAAATCACAATAAATACGTTAAACTAATTCCACTCAAAATGCCAGAGCAGATATAATTAAATGTTAGTAAAATATTTACGATCATTTTGCTGGTGATATAAAATTAAGCAACAAAAAATTTTTAATTTGCTCATAAAGTTTCCTAAAGAGCATGTCATTAAAATAGTCTCACAATCTTTCCTCATCTTGACAAATAATAATAATAAAACATTAATCTTTTAAGTCATTTTAGAGGAAATACAAAAATCCAAATATTACTACTACTAAATCACTTTTAGAGAAAATGCACACAATAATAATAACAATTTAATAATAATAAAAATCACTTTTAGGGAAATAGCAAAATTTTAATAATAATTTATTAATAAATATCACTTTTAAGTCATTTGATGAAATGCACAAATATAATAATAAAATTTATAATAACAACAATGCAAAAAAAAAAAATCACTACGTTTTTTGAAGAAATGCACAAAATATACAATTTAATACTACTACTACTACTACTACTAAATATTAAATTTAATCAAAAACAAATATCACTCTTTTACGTCCTTTTTGAGGAAATACACAAATCTAAATATTACTACTGCTAATATTATAATACATAATATTAATATTACTAATATTATAATATTACTTTTAGAGAAAATGCATTTTAATAATAATTAAAAAAATATTATAAAAATGTTTTTTATAATAATTTAATAATAATAAAAATCACTTTTAGAGAAAATGCCAATTTTTAATAATTTAATAATATCACTCTTTTAAGTCATTTGAGGAAATACACAAATCTAAATGTATTATTATTATTAATAATAATCATCATCCTTTTAAGTCCTTTAGAGTAAATGAAAAAAAAATAAAAAATAGACTCTTTAAAGTCCTTTTAGAGAAAATGCTCAAATATAAATGTTGAACATCGTTAAAAAGCTGTGAAATAAAGAGGTATAATATTTTTATTGCACAGACCTACGTCACCTAATATCAGACATGAGTTGCCTAATGTCTGTGCGAATCATCACGAGACACGTTAATTACCTGAAGTACAGTAACAAACACGGTAAACACATTAAAGCTGCTAGACACTCCATAAAACACAAGCTCAGCATTTTCACTGCACAAACACCAAAGCTTTGATTCAGGTGACTAAATAAAGCACTTCACTGCATGTTTCTGCTGGAAAATCAGATGTTTGAACATGAATGCAATGCAACAAATCAGCAAACCTGATTCTGAGACGCATCTGCCAGGTCTTAACATGCCATGAGAAGAGATAATTACAGCATTGTGTATGCCTTTCTGTCTTTACAGGGCAACTGCAACACACAGAGGAAAACACAAACACTCACCGTTGTACGTCACTCGAGGTTTTGTCAAGCACATGACCAGATGAAGGTCCATTTCATCCGAAGAGATAAACTTGGAGCAGACGGGGCACTTGAAACCTGTGGAGACAAAATAAAGCAAAATTACATGAGTTCACATTGAGTTTAGGGTTTCTAGAAATCTTTCAAAGACGTACAGTTTATGGCCACAACTTGAGCTCTTAATTATAAATTAAAATAAATAGTTTGAGGAACTCATTTCAACACCATAGGAAAAAACACACCAAAAAAAGTGTTTGGAGAAAAAAAAACAAAAAAAAACAACAACTTAGAGTTCATTATTAATGCACATGATATTAAAATAATCAAAATAATATAATAAAACATTAGCATGTATCCTTCAAATATTTTTAAGTCACAAGTGAGTGGATTCTAACTAAACAACTTGAAAATAATAATTTTCCAGCACAACAACAAGAGAAAAACATTTTCTCTAATTTTCCATGTGTTTTCCAGGACTAGATTATTATTATTATTATTTTTTTTAATATTTTGAATAAGGTATCAATTTTATATTCCGTTTGTAATTTCATTTCATTTTAAGTTTTAGTAATTTAACGTGTTTTTATCATTTTTATTAGTTTTTTTATGTGGCTCTATATGTTTCTTTAATATGTTTTTTAAATATTATTTTAACGCTTTAACTTTAAATGAAAATGATACAATCTGCCTTGGCAGCTAGCTGAAATAAAATAAGTACATTTTTATATTTTATTTCAGTTAACGTTTATTTCACATTTTTTAGTTAACAATAATAACCCTGGTTCACTATGCTATCTTATCTTTTAACAGTTTTTGTTTTTCTTCATTATCATTTATATTAAGGTGATTTCAAATGTCCCACTTCTGTCATACTGCGAAAAAACAAACAAAAAACTGTTTTTATTTGTTTTATAATGTATACACGTTTATATTTTTGGGCACATAATATAAAACAGCCTACATTCATACATTTAGATTAGTTTTCACAGCCTTCAATTTGCACATCGGAGGAGAACACGGAGCAGGATGAGGAATAACACGATTTTCAGTAAAATCCAGAAAACATGATTTTAAAGCACAGCATTTAATGATCTGCAGCTCTTTGTAGCCAATCAGCAGTAAGGGGGCGTGTCTTGTGATGATAGAGAGAAGAGAGCGCTCCGTTTGAGTGCACAGGACGGATATTAGCAGATCGATTATAGAGAGAAATGGCAGATAAAAAAGGAAAATATCAGAGAAACAAAACATTAAAAATAAGAGTTACGATCAGGTAAGAGGTAGGACCCGCGTAAATATCGGAGCCGCTTTCCAGCGGCGGAGAGAAACTCAAAGAGCAGGAAGGCCTGGAATCGGACGCCGAGGTTGCGTTGTTTCTTCTTGATAGGTGAGTAACGTTGATTTTGCTTCGTTTCGCACAACTGGCTTTTGTTTGAATATGCTTGTGTGTCATCTTCACTTGTTTCCGCGATCGTCGTTGCCATGGTTGTGTATAAATGTGTGGGGCGGAGATTTCAAAATAGGGGAGAGGTCGTGTTGGGGTATGGGCGTGTTTATTTTGGTGCTTTCAAATATCAACATCGCTTGGCAAAAATCACTTTGTGCACCTTTAAAGTGCCCCTATTATGGATTTTTTTAAATTGCCTTTCATGCAGTGTGTAACACAGCTCTAAGTGAATGAAAACATCCTGCAAAGTTTTAAATCTGAAAGTGCACCGTGTATAAAGTTATTGTCTCTCAAAAGAAAGAGTCGACTCTGAATCATTGAAACGAGTCGTTTTTAAAACAAATCCCAAGCCGTTTCATGTTGACGTCAACATGAAACATTAGCATATTGCCCACTAGGGCTGGGTAAAAAATATGGATATCTCGATATTAATCTATTCTCTTTTTTACGGAACGATATTGATTCTTAAATTCCAAGAATCAATTAGTCTAGTCTGTTTTCAGTTAATGGACGGAACATTGAAGGACACTTCCCATCCAATAAATCACAATAAGCATTGTGCTTTGGAGCTTTTAATATGAAACAAAGTCCCAGGTTTCAATTTATGTCCATTGTATTGCAGTATTTAAACAATAAATGCCGTTTTGGCTCCGTTTAATGTGGAGTGACAGATTGCTGTAGCGCCTCAGTTCAACAGACGCAGCAGCGCGAGGTGCACGTGAACTGATCGTCTCCTCCACATTAATACCAGTTTCAGCACAAAATAAACATGGTTAAACATCCGAAGGTAAGCTAAAAGAAAGAGCATAACTTTACAAGCCGTTATGTTTAATTTATGTTTGAATAAATCCATCAATTTTTTTATGACAGCCACCATTTAAATATTAAAACAAAAACGAATTGAAGTAGAAATATTATTATGTAATTGTAACTTTATTTTTAAAACTTCATTGTGTAATTTTAACAGTTGTATGCTATAGCTTACAAATCAGTCAATTTTAACCTTCAATATTATAGTAATGTAGTACCAAATGACTCATGTATATTTTACAGCATTAGTTGAGAGATTTTTTTTCCTTGAGAAAATTTGGCAAGTACTGTACCTGATATATACTCAAAATAATCGATATTGAATCCAATCGAATCAGTAATCGAATCGAAAGCTTGTGAATGAGAATCGAATAGAATCGTGAAATTTGTGTCAAAACCCAGCCCTATTGCCCACCCACTTGTTGGTCTTTTTGTGTTGGTTTGAATGAAAATGCAAATTAATTCTTTGCCACTAGGTGCCACTTTTGGAGCGGTAAAAATAGCGGTTTCCCCGGTAACACTGTACACAAAGCAGCACTGCCCTCACAAACGCTGCTTTATTAGGCATTACAGGCATGATCCAATCGGACCAATCACCGCAGATTACCGTCACGCAAAGTAGGGTTTGAAAAAAATTTATCGTTGAGCGAATCGTTTGGGAGTCGTTGAGCAAGTAAGGTAAAAATAAATGCATATTATAAGACAATTGAAGTGTTTTTTGACCTTGCATGCATGTCAACCTGTTGTTGGGGACTCCCAAAACCAAAATATGAACCTTTCATAACCCATAATAGGGGCACTTTAAAATATACAGTGATGAAATGAGCGCTGCATGCACACACATCCATGTTATAATTCGGCATAAAACGCACTCAAAAGCCTTGTTCTTTCCAGGAAACTGGCTGGAAAAACTACGCAATCTTCAACGTGTGCGGGTGTTTCTCTGGGACGGACACAGCAGGAGCGCGATAAAGAGCTTAAAAAAGACAACCAGCATCAGTGTGTGTGTGTGTGTGTTAATCCCTCAGTAGATGCAATCACACACACACACACACGCTCGTTTCTGAAATGCATGTGAATCCCAGAAGAAATAGATGATCAGCTGAGCTCTAGACACAATGCAGAGGGTTTGTCTGGTCTAAACACAGCTGAACCCTGAACACACTCAATGATATGATTCACTGGCAGCGTCGTGTGACAGCATCGAGCCGTGAGCACCTCGTGACAAAATGTAGCAGTCGGCTGAATGCGACATGCGCTGCGGCTCTTCTGCATAAACGTGCTATTGAGGAATAGGAGACGCTGGTGACATCTTTCACAATCAAGACAAATATAAAGACTGCTAGACGAGGACCTTACAGGATTTAAAACATCATTAATGCAATTTTTATAAAGCTGCTTCGAAACAATATCCAGTGCGAAAAGTGCTATATAAATAAAACTGGCAAAAGCAGAACATTATAGAATATCTGCTGTTTTACAAAGACTTACTTTAGCTTCATGTAGGTGACTTGAAACATTGAATCTCTTATTCATAAAATATTTACTTTGTACCCCCTGAGATTTTAAGCTAATATTTTAATTATTTAACAACACATTAATATTATTATTATTATAATTAAATGTAATTTTTTTTTATGGAAATGAAACTGAAATCTTTTAATGAGATATTATTATTATTTAAATGTGAAAAGGCTGCACAATTAATTGAAAAAACAATTTCAATAATGAGATTAATAATAATAATTGCATTATTAAAAAAGCTTTCTTTCGATTTATTGTTCATATTAATTTAATTTTGATTAATGGTGCAGATTAACTGTGTTGTTTTAAGTTTACGTTTAAATAAATACTAACAACAACAACAACAACAACCTCATTATTAAATTTTTTTTATTTTGATTAATTGTGATTGTTTTACATTTCCAATTAATATTAATAATAATCATACATTTTTATTTTGTTTTGCAAATTAATTTTTTTTGTTTTTAAATCAACTCCTGAACCCCCGTTTGGGAAACCCTGCATTAGCGGGTCACATACAGAATGTAAAAACTATGCAAAATGCATTTAATACAATGTATCTAGCCATATAATCAAGCACAGTTACAGGTTATGCAACATGCAAGAGCATGATCAAGTTATCAGTCACTCAAACAAACAAACACATTTGACTGACCTCATCCAATCTTTAAGATGAATCTGAATCATTCAGAATCATTACATTTACATGTTAATAAATTCCATCCCTAAAGAACACTAAGAAGGCCTGAAACGCATATAGTTGAGGATTAGACTGATTTCTCAGAATAATAGCTGGCTAAAGCAGAATGAGTCAATGATGTTCACCTGTGCCAGGTACACAAAATCTGCTTTAGACACAGACAAAAGCGCAGCAGAAACTCGACACCTGCCCTCCTCTCTCATTACGGTCACTAAACACTGAGCATTATTTACTGTAAACGATTACCGCTGGAGGAGACCTGAGAAACTCTGGAGGAACAGAGCATTTACCCCTGCTGGTAAATCGCCCATCAAACCTACTGCCTGCATCTCATGACACCAATAACCATTAAAAACTCCAATAGAGAGGACTTAAAGCTTCAGGCCACAGGCCAAAACTAAGCTAAATAAAATCAAACTTGTTTATTTTGTTTGCACATGTTTTCATGCAAGAACAACTTTCTACAACAATTTCTGTGCATACTGTCTCATATTGCTTTGGTACGCTATGTCTCTTTGCTGATTTAATTATTGGGCAAATAAATTAATAAATTCAGACAGCAT
>NW_015652268.1:34072-60939 GCF_001515625.1 Sinocyclocheilus rhinocerous | reverse complement strand
AAAAAAAAAAAAAAAAAACCAGCAGCAAAAAGGCACAGATCAGCATTTGTTCATTGGCATACCCTGATTTTGAATTTGAGTTGTAACAACAAATGACAAAACCGAAAATTTAAAAAAAAAATATATATATAGGCATACATTTAAAAAAAAATAAAACTACTTAAATGGCAAAAACTTTACAATTAAAATGAAAACAGAAAATATTAAAAAAAAAGATTCAAAATATATAGTCTCTCAATGATACTAAAACACCACTGAACCTATAGGGCTCTCCAAACATTGATTAATATAATCTAGATTACATTATATTTCATGAATTATGTGCAATAAATAATAGCATTAAATATTATATAATTATAAAAAATTATATTTTAAAATATATAATTGTAAAAATATTTATTATTTAAATAATGTTTTGATATATTTAAAGAATATATAATACATCAATAATATATAATACAAAATATTGCATTACATTATTGATAAATATATTTAAAATGAATGTAATATAGCCTATTTAATTAAAGGTGACATATCATGAAAATCTGACTTTTCCAGGTTGTAAGTGCTATAATCAGGTCCCTGGTGCATCTACCAACCAAGGAAACGTGAAAAAGATTAACCCAGTCACTTTGTTTTGGGAAGCCTTTTTCTGCAAGCGTCTGAAAAAACGAGCGCGTCTGATTTCGCTCCCTTGGTGACGTGGCAGGGATCTCATTATAATATTACAGCCCCTTAAACTGTAAGTTTCCACCCACGGCGCCGTCATTTTGATTTCACAAGTGACAACGGTGTACTAGTTCTAATGCCATGGTGAAAGTTTGAGCAAAACATACTAACTGTTCTGTCATTGGCTGCACTGACGAGCACAGAACACTATTTAGAGTCCCAGCCTCAGAGACAACGGAGAATAAACATGTGATTACTTTCCCAGCTGTTTACCTTCACAGACATAACCGACTGTTTTTGTAACTCATGTGTGTTTTTAACGTAAACTTGTGTGAATGAGAACTTAGTTTAGTACTCACATGCTGTGACAGCCGCTTTCTGTCCGTGTGCACTCAAGAAAACCGTATATCAGAAGTTTAAACTAACATGGTTTAAAATGCATGATTTCAGCGCGATAAACATGATAATCAGAACCAAAACATATGTTTTTAGCAGGTACGAGCTGTAATGGCGCAGCTCTATTCTGGAAAAGGGGGCGGGGAGCAGCAGCTCATTTGCATTTAAAGAGACATTCTCTAATACAGCGTGTTTCTGCTTCCACTCAAAATAGGCATTTTCAAAATTATATAATAAAAGATCTGTGGGGTATTTTGAGCTGAAACTTCACAGACACATTCTGGGGACACCTGAGACTTATATTACATATTGTAAAACGGGGCATAAAATGTCTTAAATTAAATAAATAAAAGTGTAATTCAACTGAAATTTATTTTTGTCATTAAAATTCGAATGGCATTTAAACACCTTGTGTGTTGTGGTTAATTGATTCAAATTCACACTCACGAATTGAAAGCAAGACAATTTTTTTTTTAAATTAGTTAAAATTTTGCCCAGTGAGTATGTATATACTATATAAACATCCACCCACCCCCAGATACTGATGTCAATACAACAACTACACCGTGCTGCTCCTCTTAACAACAATCATCTCTTCTGATCCATGCTGTACATGTCAGTATGTTTTCCTCAGAACCAATGAGAGGAGAGGACACCTCGACTAAATCTTTAGAGGCAATGACAGACTTCACTCGGGAATGACAGCCATTCATCAGTGTAAAAGCCATGATTTGTTCTGAATGAAACATAAGAGGCTTAACAGAGATCTGATGACTGCATGTCCTGCTGGACGATCCCTCAGTCAATGTCCTGTTTATAGTTCACCCAAAAATGAAATTTACTCGCCCTAAGGCCATCCAAGATGTAGGTGACTTTTTTCTTCAGTTGAACAGAAAAGAAGATTTTTAGCTGAAACTGTGATCATTGGTGATTCATAAAATGTAAGTCAATGGCTACCGGCACTTTGAGACTCATATCAGGCAACACAAAATCCCCATGACTCCTGATGATATATTGAGGTCTTATGAAGCGAAACGATCGGTCTGTGCAAGAAACTGAACATTATTTACAGCATTATCGGGTGTATCAGGCATTATCAGCCTCAGGTAAATGGTCCGGAGTGATGTCCAGTTCACGAACTAATCATTCTTTTGAACCAGTTCTTTTTGGTGAACTAGACGAACCAAATCGGTCTGAATCGTCTGAAACAGTTCGCGGCTCAAGCAGCACAGATCTACTCAATCAAAACTCACTTTCAGACGCCTGACAGTCACTCCGACTGGAAATGAGCCGAAATACCGCCGTATATCTGATCCTGTGATGAATGAACTGATTCAGCACTCCAGTTCATCCAACAGTCACTGAACTGAAGAAACAGTTCGACTCGAACCGAATACTGATGAGCCACTGATCCGCGCATGCGTGAACCAAACACTTGAATGAAGGGGCCAAATGAACATTTTTATGGTTTTTCATTGTTTATGTGAAAAGATGAGCTGGTGAAGACTAGCTTATTCGCTTTATATGCGCTTTAGACACGTAATATGGAAGACATTTACCAAAACTACAACACAGCTTATAAAAGTCCAGTCAGCAGGAGCGTTTAACTTTAAAAGTGCTTGCAGTCGCACCAGTCCATCTATATTTCTCATCTCCGCTTTATTGATCGCTCTCCCTGCCGGACAAACCAGCTTCTGTAATGGTGAAATCAGGATATTTCAGAGCGTCTGAGCATCTGTCACAACGAGATCGATGCAGTTCACACATGCAGCTCGTGAACGCTCTCGCCAGGATTTAATGACTGCGCCTGCGGAGTAAAGCGAAGCGGCAGAGCTCCTCGTGCTCGCACTCCTGGGAAAGAACAGAAGCTGTTGATTTCTGCAGGAAACTACTGAAGAAATACAGACTTGAGGATAAAAACAATATTCTGTGGTGGAGATATTCAATCTGACAAGTGGCCTACAACACATACGCACACACTCTCTTTTGTGAGTCTGATAAAATCTTGTGAATCTGATAAAAATTGCAAATTAAAAGTAGCCCTACAGCTTTGTATGGCTATAAAATTTGGTCAATTTCATGATAAATAAATAAATAAATATTTTGTTATTTTAATTGTAATTATTACTATATAATTATTATTAATTATTCAATTATTATTGCTGCTACTACTACTACTAACTAAATTTTAAAAAAATATTAAAAACAAAATAAATATTACTACTGTATGATTTCACTATACAATAGAAAAATTTATCATTTACGCAACATAATAATAAGTCTTATTTTATAATTTATAAATCATCACTAGGGGTGCAACGATGCCATTTTTTCAGATCCGATCCAAAAAATTCTGAGTATCGGTCAATTCCGATCCGATCACAGCGCAGTTTTTTTTTTAAATCAATGTAGAATTTCTATACTTCTGTGGGTTGACCTGATCGTCACTCTTTTGTGTGTTAAACACAATCTACTAAATATAGACTACTTCATTTTAATGAAAAATAACAAATGAACAAATATATAATCATAATCTATAACAAAAATACTATTGTAAACTAGGTTAGTGGATAATTTAGCAGCAAAAGTTATTCTAGAAAAATCACGAGTGCACAATTTTATAAAATCTAAACATTTAGAGAAATAACTATTTAGTGGGGAACAAATAAAAGTGAATAAGTGTAGGACTAAATCTGGAAAAATGGTACACATTGCTCTTTGTATTGTTGTAAAATACATTAATGAAAACAAGTAAATGTATTTATAGATAAATATAAACTCAAAAAGCCTCCATTACTGTGCTATACATTAGATTATTAATAGCCTTTATACTACGGGGCCGTTGAATGCTTAAATCTGATTGGCTGATGAACGTTCTGAGGTGTGCAATTATTTTCAGGGAAACGCACGGCAAACGTAGTTCCAGGCAGCTCTCTTGACCGCATTACAGTTCCATATCACTTCGCATAGTTAACTGTAATAACGGAAATTAGCATACCGTACCTATACAGCACACAGGAATTACTGCAATCACACGTGCTGACGCTGCTGCAGAACACTGTTGAGGGACGCACAGAGGTAGCCTAATTCACACAAGCTCTCTCTCTCTCTCTTTCTCTTTCTCGGTGTCTCTGTCTCTCTCGCTCTCTTTCTAATAACTTCATTAATAACTGCATTAGAATGCTATCAACGGCTCAAGCCTCCATTACCAGCTTTAAAGCTACACGGAGACACAGCACACATTTATAATGTTTTTGTGCCTTTCGTGGGCTTAATAATAACACAGAATATTATACGCACAATATCGGATTTGGATCGGTCTCGTCTGACCGATACCCGATCCGGCAGAAAATGCCAGTATCGGAGCCGATACCAATACTGAGTATCAGATCGATGCATCCCTAAGCATCACACTAAGCCATATCACAAATACCCATAACCATAAAAATGTCATAAAAGTAGTTCATATGACTTCAGAAGATTTTGAATGCATCATAGGAACTATTTTTATGACACTTTTATGGTGCTTCTTAGAGCTTTATAGTAAAAATGCACTTTCGTCATACAGTTTGGAAGCAACACTAAGGTTTATAACTACTTCTCTTCCATCCCATTTCATTTCTAAGACTGAACCCTCATTTGTGTTCACTTGCAGTGTACCTGGAAATCAGATGTAATGTCTCAGGTGGGAAGGACCGCCAAACTAAATCTACTGAGAGTCTGATAAATAACGCAGTGAAAGAGGAAATTTACTTCTGTTTTGTTCTTCTTGAGGCATGAAATCAGGAACTGGGAACTTTCAGAGGAGCAGAGGCGTTTGCGCAGATTTTTAAAAGCTGAAGTGTATATTCTCTGCTCATCAACATGCGCAACTGCCAAAATAATGACTGATTTTCTCCAAAACATTCTCCATATCTGTGATTGGTTAGTCAAACAAATAGTCCCGCCCCCAAACTCACCTCATTGGCTGAGTCGATGTTGCAATACTCAAACAGATCAATGTTTTGAAAGCATCAGAGTCAGAGTTTTCATTCAAGAAGCCAAACTATCCGTGACTTACTTATAGTGAACATTAAATTAAGAAATAAGGTTTTAAAAAAGGAAATTACACATTTCAGCTCACAGCTGGATTCTCATGCACAGTCAGTAAATACATTATCCTACATATGCTGATTGATTCGTGCTCCGAGACTAAAGCTGAATATCTCGGCAGCATCAGGTGTCTTGATTAAAGCTTTAATCGCACATCTTCTGTGAAAGAGATCCATGTCTGTGGCAGCAGACGGTCTCACACTCTCCGTGTGTGCGTTACTGACGTAACCGGGCTAAAATTAAACCGCTGAGACAATGACGAGCGCACAAGGCAGCAGAACGCTGGCTAGACAAAGACAACAATACCGCAGGGTTAGGTCTGCAATTTCCTGATCATGTATGAGGAAGTGTAAAGAGAGCTGATCTGAGGACACGACTGGCATCTGCTCAAAAACACAAACCAGCTGATGAGGATGCAAAACTACTGCTTTCTATCTTTGCAATTTATCTTAAATGACAAATAAATCAATTTTAATAAAAAAGTAATAATTTACACATATTTTACATTTAATATACAGTGGTGGTCAAAATGATTAGAACACTAGTATCTTCAGCAGCTAAAAATGGTTTTAAAGTCAGTTATTTCTATCTTTTGCTGTAGTGTGTCAGTAGGAAATATCAGTTTACATTTCCAAACATTCATTTAGCCATTAATTGTAATAATGCAGTGAGACTTTTGACTTTTTGTCAAAAACTGTGACAACATCTCCAAGATGCTTCAAGAAACCTACCTGCAAAGCTACAGTACTGGTAAAAGTTTTAGGCACTTGTGTAAAAATGCTGATAGCAAAATAAAGTAAACTGTGACATATTACACCCAAACATACTTCATACAGTGGACTACCAGTAAAATTTGGGATCAAAAAATTATTCAGACACTTTGAGCTGAGCATGTGTTTCTTAAGTGTTTTTCTTTAATTGCTAATGCATCTTTTTACACCCCAGACTGAACACAATGAAGCACTGCTTGGTAATTAGTTGAGCTAAATTGGTTTTATCTAATTGGGTTCTTAAAGTCCCCCTGTAGTCAAATATTTTATCCCTTAAAACTTATCTTTTGATAATCAAAATGACATATTTAAATGTTTTTTCTTGTGAAAATAATTTTCTCATGCCTTAAAATAGCTTGAATGTAACTCAACACCCTTGCCTCATTTACTATACGCTGATCTATGAATATGCAAATTAGCCCCGCCTCCACTCACTCAAACCAGCCAGCGCCTCCTGATTCACTGAACTGTAGTAAATGCAAAACAATGGCATACACTGATAATGACTGATAAAACTGTTTTTACTAGCGGACAACTACAGTGAATACTGTAACATTCGTTAACGTTACTTACTTGATGATGTTGTGTCCTCAAAATGCCTTGAAGACTCAAATACAGCTGTTTGTGATTCTTAATTTGCGCCCGTGAGCATACATACGCGTACGTGTGAAGTGCAGACGCCGATGCGGGAGAGGTGGGTCTGACTCCAGGCTACTTTTACACTGTTGCCGCGGGTTATAATGCAAGTTAGCGTTTCTAAATTCACATTAAACCACGGCCTCATGGGTTTTTTGGTCCAATTTATTTTTGGTTTTGTGCTGGTATTGGTATATTTCGCATGCTTGTGATAGGAATCGATCCCTTGACGTGATTGGTTATTGGTTTGTGACGTAGCAAACCGAGGGCTGTTTCAAACCACATTTCTGGGAGTGCCACTGGGAAATTACACTTTTAAGGAGAAAATACTCAGCAATGGTGTTGATTAATGGATTGGCACATGGTTTGTCTAAAAGCATATTAAATACACCACATAGACAAATAAACAACATAAACTTGATTTTCACTACAGGGGGACTTTAAGGCTTGCTCACACCGGGACGAATCTCACGCGCGATTATCGCTGACGTTTAAAGCCTCGTGACTAAACAAAGGGCACTAATGTGAGTGTGCACACCGACGCGCAAAACGCGAGGCGTAAAAGCGTAATTTTTGGTTTGACGCGCTAAAAACTGGCCGATAAATGAGACTGGCGATTTTGTTCACGTGCCTGGAGCTTCTGAAGTTACAGTAAAACATGACTTGGTGCACAAAACGGTCTTGCCGAGCACACATTGATGTCTAACGACGAAGAGGAAGTAAGTAGAACAAGAAGATGCATCGAGGCAAGATGAATGTAGAGCTGCTGGTCTCATTGGTGTCTGAACACAAAGGGCTTTATGACAAACGTGACAGCGACTACAAAAATCTCAATAAGAGGGAGTTGTTATGGAGAGGAATTGCAGATCAAATAGGATTCGATGTGTACCGGGGTATTTCTGTTTTTCCTTAAGTGTCATCTAATGACAGGGAGTGAATTTGCACGTTCACTCGGCTCATCGCCTGCGAAAATTGCTTGGGTATGAATACAAAAGATGCGTCGAAAAACGTCGGCGATAAGCGCGCGCGGCACAAAACGGTCTTGCCGAGCACACATTGATACCTAACGACGAAGAGGAAGTAAGTAGACCAAGAAGATGCATCGAGGCAAGATGAATGTAGAGCTGCTGGTCTCATTGGTGTCTGAACACAAAGGGCTTTATGACAAACGTGACAGCGACTATAAAAATCTCAATAAGAGGGAGTTGTTATGGAGAGGAATTGCAGATCAAATAGGATTCGATGTGTACCGGGGTATTTCTGTTTTTCCTTAAGTGTCATCTAATGACAGGGAGTGAATTTGCACGTTCACTCGGCTCATCGCCAGCGAAAATCGCTTGGGTATGAACACAAAAGACGCGTCGAAAAACCGGCGATAAGCGCTCGATAATCGTCCCGGTTTGTACGAGGCTTTACACTGGAGGTGGTTCACTTTCTGGCAATGAAACGAAGTAAATAAATAATTAAATAAATTAGCACGATAATATAGTGTATCGGCGATCTCACAGGCTGACGATATGAAAATTGAGCATATCGCCCAACACTATTCCTCATGCAAGAAATTCAAGTCCATTCTTGCTATCTTTAAATTTCTGAAAAAATTTTAATGAATGTATTTAATTAGACACCCTTTTGATAATAAAACTGAATTAATTAAACCATGCATTCAGAAGAATTAAAAGTAAAAACAAAATTTGGGGAAAGAAATGGAATAAAAAATTAAATGGATTTTTATATGGCCCCAATAAAGTGAATACACAGCTGCTGATGACAGTACGAATGTTACATTTTGACAAAAAGCCTCATGGAGCTCGTCTGCAATACCGTGTGATCGAATGGTTAATTCGGAGTTTAGAGACATTATCCACTTTCATGTGCAGAGGGAGAAAAAAAAAACTTCTTGTGAAGTGTGAATTTCAGACACATAGAAAGACGTGGATGCATCGGCGGCACGTCTGAAGGTTAGTCCTTTTGATGGAGAGGTGGATTTGAGCGAGGGTCCCGAGGAGGCATTTATAATTCATAAAGCTGTCAGCGCTGCCCAGCAGATGGTATAAAAAATACCAGTATAAAAAAGGTCAGCGCTTTCCTACTATAAATGATCGTAAGCATGTGACAATTTGACAAGGTGACAACGTCAGCTCATAGGGTCAGATAAAGGCAAGGAAGGTGTTAGACTGACACACATACACACACACACACACACGTAAAGGTTTCACACACTCAGATCAACACAGAACATCTAGTGAACTTTTACACAGTGTCCTAACTATACACAATATGACAAAGCAGAAAAAAAATACATTACAGTAGAATTCAAAATTTTAGTTGGTGAGATTTTTAAAAATGTTTTCTAAGTCTCTTCTGCTCACCAAGGCTGCATTTATTTATATAAAAATACTGTAAAAATTGTGAAATATTATTGCAATTTCAAACAGCTGTTTTCTATGTGAATATCTGTTATAGGGATGTAACGGTATGAAAATTTCATATCACGATTATAGTGACCAAAGTTATCACGATTATCAATATTAACATGGTTTTGTTAAAATTAGTTGAAAACGTTCAAAAAGAACTGATACACACTTTTTAAATTTTTTTAACAGTTGTGCTGCCCAATATTTTTGTGGAAACTGAGATACATTTTATTTTTCATGATTCTTTGATGAACAGAAATTTCAAAAGAACAGATATTTATTTGCAATAGAAATATTTTGTAACATTATAAATGTCTTTGTCACTTTTGATACATTTTTGTGCTATATTGCCACTAACCTGGTAAGAATAAATACTAGCGCCCGGTGCAATTAATTGAAATCTAATCGCAATTGCGATTTCAGACGTTGCGATTTGCTAACGCAAAGCCTGCAATGTGGACACGATATTACTTTGTTCCAGAGCATATGCATGACTGCCAGCCTTGAGTGGCAGCCTTACTAACCAATAGAGTGAGAGCATCTCTGTTCTCCCCAATCAGCACTGCTCTAGCCAACTGCGTAAACGCCCACCGTTTAAAAAAAATAAAACAAAAACAAAGCGGGAGAGAGAGAGAGTGTGTGATTATGGCGTCTACAGGGTCAGATCGATAGTTTTATTTAGTTTTAAATTAATACTAAAGAAAAACCTGTTATATGAGATTACTTCGGCTTGGAAATGATAGACACCAAACTAAAAGGGTAACGTTAATTTGCAAGAGCTGTGCCACAACACATATCAAGAGCTCCCTTACCGGTTCTGCTTTCAGTACTGGAGAATAAAAGATACATTCTTAGATGTTTTTATTAGTACATGAACGTTATCTTGCACATTTTATCTCCCCAACAGATTCTAATTTGAAAGAAGTTTATAATGCATGTTTGCTATTCCCAATTCAGAAGACCGCACACGCAGCCTGTGTCTCTGAATGCTTCTCATACTCACTCCTCTCTGCCGCGTCTCACGGAGGAGCCGTTTACACTTGCCGCACACACGCAGCCTGTTTCGTAATGTTTGTTTATACTCGCGCCCAGCTCCGCACAGCAAGAGCGCATCTGGCAATATGGACGAGGATCGATGCACGCACACAACCTGTGTCGACTCGCGCCTGGCTCCACGTTTAAAACAAATATAAATTCAGTCTAACTGCTTTGCTAATTTCACTTGGATGAAATGAAACATTCAGCACATTTTCCACTTGTTCTTAAAATCCCAAATACATAAAAATGAATAAATCAACCTAATACTTTAATAATTGACTGTAATACAGTTCTTTATTTACACAAAATAAACTAATCTTTCCTGTGAAATTCAATAACTAAATAAATTCTGTAAAAGTAGTAATACCATTATAATATTCCCTGCTGTAAAAAAACAATAGAACCCCTTCCCAACACACAATTGAAAACTTAATGGATTTAAGGGTTATAATGGGAATTATATTGGTTTTAATGTAAACTATAATGGTGTCTACTGGCATCTGATGGATTCTATTGGTGGGATGTAATCTGGCAGACGGGAAACAATGGAACAACAGTAATTCCTATTGGAATAATGCCCTAAACACATTACAAAAAGGAATTTTGTAATTGTTTTAATGGAAACCATAAGAATCTCTGTGATGGTTTCTATTGTGTTTGTTTTTTTTCAGCAGGGTAACAATAACTATACCCATACTGTGCTGCACACTATTGACAATATTAAGCTGAAGCTTGACTTTGCAAAATTAAAATCGCAAAACAAATCACAATCTCTGTCCAAAAAACAAAAAAACAAAACAAAAAAAATCACAATTAGACATTTTCTCCAAATCACACAGACCTAATAAATACATACTTTGTATTCTCTGAATATAGAAATGGAAACACTGAGGAGGAGATAATAACAGCTATTCAAATGGCCTGATGGACAGCAGGTTAGTTATCCGCAGTTCCTGTTTATAACTTAGACAGGAAGACATCTGACCAGCAGCACATAAAACCCATCAACTGCAGTTTTTAAAGCAACATTTGGAGCCGTTCATTCTGAAATCAGACAGAAATCAGTTCAGGCAGGACACATTTATTTGAGCATTTCAGCTGCATTTATGTTTTCAATCTCAAACAAATGAACTAACTCGATCAGCGATGAACCTCGTGAGTGCAAATGCAGATTCGATGGTGATTATTCAGCAATCAGGAGGCACTCGAGTGCAGCAAACCTGCCATAAAACCAAACCAGTGGGAAACGGCGAATCGACTGACGATGCCATCTAATGTGCCATATGCAGTCAGCAAGGGAGATGGGACTCTTACCTCTTCTAAGTGCTCAATTAACTAGACGACATGAGCCTGTCCATCTGCATTCAGCACATCTGCATTCAAGGCACAATTTGCATTCAGAACATTATGTTTGCTTCACTAATGCAGCCAAAACGTCACTCTTACTTCATCTGTCAGGTACAAATGCAACCCATGGGGTGCAATTTGGCTAAAATCAAGATAACAGAGATAGAAAGAATGAATCAAAACCTCATCAAGAACTGCTCTCAAGAGAGACGACATGCATAATGCACAGAGCATGCAAATTTATTGCATGCACAGAATACCTGGACGACCTACTAAATTTGCTGAAATAAGCTAAACTGAATTTTTTTAACATCCCATTTGTTATCGGAGCGTGCATAGTTAATTTTGCATCATTACGGCACACAAAAAAAAATACTACCGAGCAATAATATCCTGTACTTCTGTATAGATCAAATGGTGCATGCAATGATTCACTAAATTGATTCCGACCATTGATTCCCAAGAAATGCATGAAGTGATAAAATGCAAACTTTGAATGCAATGCAAGTCGCTCTGGATAAAAGCGTCTGCTTAATGCATAAGTGCAAACATAAATAATTTAAAGCTTGTATATGTGTATAAGACATTTTAATGGAATACTGCTTGCAGAGATAATCACACAACTTAAAGAGTGTAATAAGATTACATTCCTGCCTTTATGATGCTGAGATGATCCAACCGCTCATGCATTCATGACTGACATGCATGCTCAATAGCGTTCATCTAACCATATGACTATGAGGTAGGGCTGCACGATTAATCGAATGCGATTGTCATGCGCATTTTGTTAAAAAAGCTGGTTCTGTAATCAGCAGGAAATCATCATCACGTGCTTTCAGATGGAGCACAATTTACTACACACAGCCGTAGTTCACTGACAAGTTACGCCAAAAAAAATAAATAAAAAAGAAAGGAAAAAAATTACCAGATGATTTTATTGCGCGATTCTGAAATCGAAGAAATCGTTCGCGATAATGACAGCTGTTTGCATAGCTTCTCAGTGAACTACGGCTCTGTGAAGTAAATGCTGCTCCATCTGAAAGCATGTGAAAATACCACATTTAATAACATATTTTTACTCCAAACTCACTTCATAACGTCAGTCGATTGTTTGAAATAAATCCTTCTGTGAGATGATGTGGCTTCTTACACAGAATAAGGCACGCAACATATTTCAGTATTCTAAGCAGTGATAAAGGCATTGCATTATAAATATACTTTATTTGAATTAAAATTATAATAACAAGAACTCCGATAAACCGTATATTGCCGTAGTCGTGTGTTGAGGTAGGGCTGCACGATTAATCGAATGCGATTGTCATGCGCATTTTGTTAAAAAAGCTGGTTCTGTAATCAGCAGGAAATCATCATCACGTGCTTTCAGATGGAGCACAATTTACTACACACAGCCGTAGTTCACTGACAAGTTACGCCAAAAAAAATTAATAAAAAAGAAAGGAAAAAAATTACTTTGTAAAAATCGACGCGTTTCAAAAAGGCGGGGCATAGAGGAGAAACAATAATGTACAGTATGTGGAAAATAATGTGTTTTTTTAACTTTAAACCGCATAAACACATTTCATTACACCAAATACACAAAATAATGTTCTTTTTAGCAGCATCATATGACCCCTTTAAAGTTTCAGTGCGAGAGCGCCCTCTGGCCTTCAGATGGAGATTTACTGCTGATCACAGAACCGTGCTTCACTGAAAGATACGCATGACAATCACAGCTTCTGTCGAATCGCGATCTCGATTCCATTTCAATTTATCGTGCAGACCTACTATGAGGATTTCAACACTGTAAAGACCTGTGGAGGAACAAATCAAACGATCTTTATAAGAACAATAGACATTGAGCAAGAACACAATGTGGTGCGTTACAAAACGAGATATGGTCATATAAAAATGAATGTCACAACAGATCACGAGTAGCTCTTCCTATAAATGACAAGTCTATTTAAAGCTGCAAGTCTTTGCCAGCATTTTCATTTCTGAAAATCGACTTTAGCTATGAAGTTTAGTTCCCTATGAGTAGTGTGATTACAGGAATAGTTCACCAAAAATGTTTCTACATCAGATTTGTAGAAATGTAGCATTGCATCCCTTGCTCAGCAATGGATTCTCTGCAGAATGAGAGTCCAAACAGCTGATAAAAACATCACAATAATCCACAAGTAATCCACAGCACTTCAGTCCATCAGTTAACATCTGGAGAAGACAAAAGCTGAAGCAAACCCATCACGACGTTTTTAACTAAAATACGAGTCCATAATCCATAATAACGCTTCCTCCAGTGAAAAAGTGTTCTGGTGTGAATCAGGAGAGAAATCTGCACAGATCAAGCAGCGTTTAAACAGCTCTAAACAAATATGTGGCTGGATTTTGATGTGAGAGACAACAGGAGATGGACCTTTTCATATATATATATTTTTTTTTAATATTAAAAATAACCCAATAAAATGACCCATCAGGCTGAACCCAGCATTTGGGTTAAAAAAAATAACCCAGCATTTTTTAGAGTGTACATTTCTACAAATCTGATGAAGAAACAAACTCATCTACATCTTGGACGATCTGAGGATGAGCACATTTACAGCAAATTTTCATTTTTGGGTGAACTATTCCTTTAAATGCATAAAGGATCTGAGTGGCATTTGCAAATACAAAAAAAAAAAAAAAAAGACATTTAACGTGGTTTTCCAGGTATGGGAGTTCAGATCAGAGGAAGATGGGAATCCTTTCTTTGCCACACCTTGAAATCATGAGTATACAGTATACACACACAAAAACGTCCTTGTTTCAGGAAATCTAATTCAGTTCAAATGCATGATTTGGATCTTTTAACTCACTATTACCACCTTTGCACCAACACTATGCCAGTGCTTAATCTGGAACCGATCCGCTGTAGAAAAGGTGAAACTAATTATAATCAACCAATCTCATGCACAGATACTCCAGCTACTTTATCTGCCTGTCTATAAAAAGAAACCGCTACCGATTTTCACTAGTGACTAATTTTTTATAAAAATGTCAGCGTCCAGTGGTCATGGAAACATTGTGAAGCCTCATATATCCATAGCAGAAAAACATACATATACATTCCCATGACCGTCTCCTCTTGAGAATAAACAGATCCATACTGTCTGTTCTGCATCTGATTATGATGCATCCTCTTCCTGTTTATGCCCAGAGGGAACCGGCTGTTCGTTTGTCCCTTCTGTCATACAAGTCTCTCAATATTGAACCATCCAGGGTGGTTCAACTCCACAACCATGATTTTCTGCAGGAGCACTTAACGTGTAATTTAATAAAGAATATTTGAAAAATGACACGACGGTGAATAAATAATGGCAGTTTTTATTTTTGGAAAAATCAATCCTTTAATCCTAGTCAGACTTAAACCTCAGGCTCAGAGCTCTACAAATGCTGACAAGCAATATTAGGCTAGAGAAAGCATGGCTCATTGACTTTTCCTCGAGCATATCCGAGTCGTGATGCTTCACATTTTCAGCCTGCCTGCCCTGTATAAAGCATCTAATATATGACTCCATATGTACAAGAGTCTCAAAATAACTTTATCTGTGAGCAGTTCCTTCAAAACTTTCAACTCTGCAAATGCCTTCAGGAGAGCGTGGACTTAATCAAGCCTCCACAAGAGATGCAAAGCGATCAGCACAGGTTAAAACAAGCCTGCGACGAGACCCAAAGCACAGTACAAATATGAAGCAGTGGTAGAGCTGGGTGATAAACCTTGTGACTGAATTAGATTTGCATCCCAGCATTTATATATTTGCTCAATTTCAAAATGAATTTCATTCATATAAACTAATGTTTATTTAAAGAAAAAAAATCCAAAGACATGTTGTGTCAAATACAGACATGATTAAAATGTTGTACTGTTGTGATACAGTCGAGCTGGTCTGTTGGTTAAACTTCAAAAACAGTCAATAACATGTTTAGGTCATATTTCACCACAAAATCAAAAGAAAATAATAAGAAATTATATTTTACACTCACACACACAAAAATATAAATTATAATAAAACAAATAATTAAAAAACATTTCCTCAATTTATCAGTTGCATTTGTCTTTATGTGCTCGGCAGATGCATAGCATTAAAAGGTATAGGGTACATTTTATAAACAAAAATTGATTCACATTTGCAAAATATTTGTACAGCATGGTAGAGTATTGTTCTACTACTTCTACAATTTTTTTAAATTGGACTAACATCGTAACTGACTGCATGAATGCAATTAAAATCTGTTCTGTATCAATACTGAGAATAAAAAAAAAAAATGTAAAAAAAAAAATGAGAAAAACAAAAATTCCCAAAATGCACTGTCAAGAGTAAAACATCCAGATACATTACAGTAATCAAGTCAAGTCAAATTTATTTACAGAGCAGTTTTCACAGCAGCTTTACAGAAAATCATAATGTTAATGTTTACAATATCTTAATATCTTCATGCCTTACAGTCAGTCGCATTTATCAGATTACAGCTGGATGCTATTATAGTATATATCACTTTACATGAGTGTACTGGAAATAAAAGTTGCAGAAGTACGCAAATAAAGATGGAAAAACCAACTTGATATAAAGAGCCAGGTAATAATAATATGGTTTACATTTTGCAATGAAAATGAAATCAGGTTGAGATTGGCTATATAGCATATACTGCATCTCTTTGCAAATACATTTAGATAACAATATATATCCCTGTCTGTCTGATTTGAGACTGTCTGTTAGAGACGCAGTGAAAAAAGTCTGACAGGATTGATGTCCATGTCAAACGCTCAGGACACAGCAGCACGGTGGGACATTGACTATCGATTCAGGATCGACCAGCGGTGTTTGCGCATGCACGTGGACTTCATAAAACATCTCTTCTCCACGACCCGGTCAAACCGAATCTACAGCGCGAGAAATGAACCATGACCTGCTGACTCAGAAACATCACTGGCTGCTGAGAAGGATGGGTTAGGATAATGGTGTACAAAGTGTGATGGTAGAAATGAGTTAAACGGAGATTGTGCTACACTGCTTATACAGCATTAGATACATTTTGCACATTAGGCATTTTGCATATTCAGCATGCAGACAAATAGGTTGAAAATCTATTCGCAGTGCTGCTTAACGTAGGTGTTAAAATCAATGTTAAAGTGACAGTGCACCCAAAAAAATTCAATTCTGTCATAATTAACTCACTCTCGTGTCATAAACCCGTATCACTTTCTTTTTCTTCTACTATGTTTTCTTCCAAACTGGTATGACTTTCTTTCTATGATATTTTGAAAAAAATTGGGATCCAACCACATTGAAACCCATTCACTTTTATGGAAGCTTGTTTCTACCAAAGGATAAATAACAAATACATAAATAAATAAATAATGTAACTGCAACTTTTTCAGACAATCCAGACGTTTTTGTTTGAGAAAGAAATGCAAAAATCAGAAATGCAGGATATAAACTTGCGATTCTGAGGGAAAAAAGTAAAAATTGTGAGATATAAAGAAAAGTCAGAATTGTGAATATGAACTTGCAATATTTTTGTTGTTTTTTATTCTGTGGCGGAAACGAAAAAAGAAATTGTGAGATATAAACTTGTAATTATGAGAAAAAGACAGAATTCTGAGTTTATATCGTGCAATTCTACCATGGAGTAGTAATATTTCTGTCAATTTCTTTAAGTTAGACCAAACTTTAATTTTGCCGGGTTTAGGCCTGTCACGATAACAACTTTTTGTTGTGCGATATATTGCCCCAGAAATAATTGCGATAAGCGATATTATTGTCATTTTAAAGACCATTTTATGCCACTGAATATATAATCATAATGTAACAGCATAATAATGCAAGAAGGCCAACACACTTCCAAATGACAACAAACTTTAATTTTTTAAGAATATTTAGATCATGGAAATTAAGTATCAAAATATTAGATACCTTAAAAAACTTGAATAAATATTAAATAAACATTTTCTAACAAGAAATGCAAAGTAACAAGTACAAAAAAAAAAGAAAAATGCACAAAGAACTTGTATGGAGATTTTTCCATCTACAGATTTTTCCCTGACCTTCTTTTCTCTGTAAATTAAGGGTGCACAGCACTATTGCTGAGAAACACAATCACTACTCAGCAGTCAGATGTCTGTATGCACAAAGACACAGATCCCTAAACAAGGCCATATCTGCAGATGAAACTTTTTTGTAGAAAAAAATTGTAGAATTTTTTTAATTTGAACTAGCAGCTCATGACTACACCACCTTATGTACAAGAAGCTGCAAAAGACACAGGCGCAAATGGAATGTACAAAACATGGTAACATTAATTTAATTAAATATAATGGGCGATATATTGAGTCACCAAAAATTATTGCGGTCATGTACATATATTGCGCAATAAGTCGATATATTGATTATTGCGACAGGCCTAGCCGGGTTGTAGTGAAGATCTTTAACTTTGTGTGTTTTAATACATTTTACAATAATAATAAATTGTATAGGAAAAAGATTTCTGAATATCTTGCAATTCTGAGTTTTTTCTCTCACAATTCAGACTTTTTTTCTCATAATTGCTAGAAAAAAAGTCTGAATTGCAAGATAAAACGTGATAGTATACCCCAAAATATAAATTCTGTCATAATTAACTCACCCTCATGTCGTTCCAAATCCATACGACTTTCTTTATCTTCTACTTTCTTACAAACACTTACAACTTTTTCTTTCTTTCTGTAATATTCTGAAAAATGTTGGGGTCCAAGCAACATTAGACCCCACTGACTTTTATGGAAGTACGCTTTTGCTACAGGATAAAAAAAATAAAATAAATACATTTCAATAAATAACATCATTGCAACTTTTTTCTCAATTCTGAGAAAGAAGAATTGCGAAAATCAGAATTGCGAGATATAAACTTGCAATTCTGAGAAAAAAAGTCAGAAATGCGAAATGTTAACTCGATTGCAAGATGCAGACTTGCAATACTGAGAAGTCAGAATTATGAGATATTAACTAAATTACTTTTCTTATTTTTCATTGTGTGGCGGAAAACAAAAAAACAGAAATGCTAGAGATCATGCAGAATTTTGAGTTAAAAAGCCAGTTTTTACTCTGTGGTAGAAAAAGGATATTTTTCAAAATGGCATGAGGGTGAGTAAATCATGACAGAAATGTAAACTATCCCTTTAACCGTTGCAGAAGGCCTTAGGCATGGAGCGTGTGTGTGCATGTGAGAGATATCATGCAAGAGGTGCAGAGATGGCTGGAGATGGAAAGCTCTTGGAGCAGCGGGTGGAACGGAGCCAGTGCTGAGAGTAATGCAGAGGAAAGGGAGGCGCTTGAGCCATTAAGAGTGAAGTTTGAACTGCTGCGGCAGCACACTGGGACAGAGCGGCCGGCTCGACTACTGACCCGTTCCCAAACCCAGTCCAAGTTCAAGCCGTTTCCCTGATGTCAGCCGATTCCCTCTGAGAATATTTATTTTGCTCTTTGCACTAGTTATCTGGTGTTATTCAATACATGAATCTCTGAAAAAGTTTTAAATCAGTTCGCTGGAACAGTCTGGTTGAAGTTTATTCAACTATAATTCAGTTCAATTCAGTTTTTCACTTCGATCATTGAAGACACGCGATGCAGTCCTAAACAGTCTCTCGCTGTCGGCGCTTGTAATGATTTTTGCGTCTTTCTCCGGCAGTTTAAATGCTTACGGCCGATAATATCGGCAAAACGATATATCGGTCGGGCTCTAGTCTGAACTGATTCACAGAAATGTTTTTTACTTTTAGGGCTGTGACGGTCGCCGTGACAACCTCTACTGCCACCGGCAATAGTGCACGTGACGTCACGCACTCTATAACAAGCATAATACGAATTTTATTTAGACTATAAGTCTATGGTAGCCTAATTCACAAATTACCTCAAACGCCATACACAGCGTTTCCTTTAGATTGGCAGGTTTGAGCGCAGGAAAATACAGTTTATTCTGCATTCGGCAAATTAATTTTGTGTTGGGCAACCAGGTGGCGGAACAGTGAACCGTGTCTACACCGGACACGACACCGCCGAGTCGCAACAGGTCGAGTCTGTCTACAGGACATTTGAACTCTGTGTCAGTACCTCATAAACAGGACGAGGCAGTTTACTGTTGGGGATTTGTCATGTTTGTGTCACGCCGCATCCAGTGTAGCATCACTGATTATAATGAGTTCTGTAGTATTTTGTCGTGTCGTGCCGCGCCGCTCGCGTCCGGTATACAGGGTGTATTTAACTTTCTTATTTAGGCTACTTTCTTGCTTAACTGTATTATTTCTTTGATATTTATTTTAGTGTTTTGCAGGCTGTGTTTTCACTGACGGAAGTGCTAAAATAAACACGCATGTTTGTTAAAAGATGATTGAGCCTCATTTATTATGCGTTTCAAAATTATATATATATATATTATATATCAACACCGCACCACCGGCGGTAGTTGGTCCATTACCACCGCGGTGGTAAAAATCTGCCACCGTCACAGCCCTATTTACTTTAATTCTGTTTTTAGTAATTTAATCCCTTAAAACTCATCTTTGATAATCAAATTGACATTTCAAAATTTTTTTTTACATGAACATTTTTCATGACTCAAAATGTAACTCTCCACCCTTACCTCATTAATTATGCACGCATTCATGAATATGCAAATTAGGTCTCCACCTCTACTCAATCACACCATCAGACCTACTCCACTTTCATTCAGTTAACTGAAGTAGTAAATGCTAAACAATGGCAATATTGTACTATATCTTTGAACCAGAAACTGATTACGAAGAAGACAAGCGATTTATGCAGGGTTGTCTATAAGTCCACGTAGCAGAGTGATAATACATTTCATGTAGGTCTCTATAACGTCAGACATTTGACGTAATTAATATCATTAGCCTTTGGCTTGACTATGTTATCAAACAGCTAATAATGTGATGCTAATGTTGTACAAATCATGTTCACCATCTCAGATGGCTAATGATATGCAACGCCCCGCCCCTCAAGTTGACGGGATTGGCTACATGTTTGTGATGGTAGAAAACGGGCTGTTTCAACCTACGTTTTTGAAACTGCCTTTGGTTTAAAGAAAAAATAAATAATAAAATGCTTCGCAATGATGTTTACTAATGAATTTGGACATGGTTTGTCTTTAAACATAATAAAAACACCAGATTACAACATTAAAAGCTTGATTCCACAGGCGGTCTTTGCATTTTTTTCTAGTCTAATAACAAGATCTTGTGTACACTGATAAAAACAGTTTGCATGAACTGCCTTAGTGTCAAAACTACTGTTATATTTATCAGTCAGATTGGTATCAGACAATCACAGTACTAAAATATTCATTATCTGTACCTACTCATGCAATAATAACAACATTAGCTTAGACAAAGCTGCATTCAAACAGCATGTCATAAGCGAATGCACTGGTGCTTTGGACATCTGCGATGGTCTGAATTCAGATATAAAATCAGGCAATGGAGATATCCACTCTTTCACCACATCTCAGTCGTGTGGACAATCTCCTCAGTCTCACACTGCAGGGCTCTACAGCATTTGCGACTGAAAACTACTGTGTGCGACTATGAAATAATATTTAGGAGCACCTGTGCGACTGACCCGATCAGCATATTTGTGTTTGCGCTGAGGGAGCTTCAAAGGTTCTAATGTACTTACGTGTTTCTGCAGCGTTGATATTTAGGAGCACCTGTGCGACTGACCCGATCAGCATATTTGTGTTTGCGCTGAGGGAGCTTCAAAGGTTCTAACGTACTTACGTGTTTCTGCAGCGTTGAGTAATGTATCACAGACGTATCTCATTATAACAAACAAAGTGTTGACAGAATGTAAATAAGAGATTCATTGTGCAGTGTAGAGAGCTTCGCGATTTCTGTCAGTTCATAAAGACAATCACTTGCTTCATTCCTGAATGATTCAGCCATTTGAACCAATTGAATGAATGATTCAGTGATAAAATCAGTGACTTGCCGCCCCCTGCTGGCAGTTTTAGTTATCTTTTCTGTTATTTAAATCATTTAATATTTCTATATTAAAAATTTTATATTTAAAACATTAACCTCAACATGAATTTATGAATTTAATTGCACTCATGCGACCTCTGAGCCTCATTAAACGTCTGAAAATACACCTACAAGCCACTTGTGTGTTCTTCTGTGCGACCTCTGTAGCACAAATTTATTTCATAAATACTGATTTCATTTGATTGGTAACTTATTCTTATTCTACTTGTTTTTATTATGTTGTTTTAATTAGAAATGTTAAAAAGCTTATAAATATATATTTTTTTTAATTTGCCATTTGCCATTACAAAGGTAAAAACTAAATTCCCTGTAAATCACTTTAAGGAGTCAAATATCACCTCGTAATGGGAAGGTTAATTTTTTTTTATCAGAATTTTTTGATTACTGATTAGAAGGTGCTCCTACATTTTTGACAGTGCTCCTACATTTTTAAATTAGGAGCACAAGCGCTCCTAAAAAGAAA
The DNA here is from genome assembly GCF_001515625.1 of Sinocyclocheilus rhinocerous. Lineage (NCBI taxonomy): Eukaryota > Metazoa > Chordata > Actinopteri > Cypriniformes > Cyprinidae > Sinocyclocheilus > Sinocyclocheilus rhinocerous. The sequence goes on along the minus strand of NW_015652268.1, from coordinate 39,042 downwards.
AGTAAGTGTAGAGCCCTGCACTGTCCAAATCAGATCTGGATGAGACCGCTGACACCGCACAGAGTCATTTACATCAAGTAAATATTGATCAACGATTAGTCAGCTAGTAAAATGAGTAGTCTTGGAAGCCCTAACATCTCAGCTGCTGTAAATATGCCAACATGTGCTGCCACCCTCAAAAACACAACAGCAGCGATCATTCACCAGCTTGTGGGTGAAGCCGTTCCGGTAAAAGGAGCCGCACAAAGCCTGTTGAGTCAAAGTCAAGTCAGAGAAACGCAGAGAGCAAAGGGCAGCCACAACAAACACTTCCTGGCTTTCATTTAACGCGAGAGTGAAGCGGGAGGAAAGCGCTGTGTGTTTAATGTACACACCGCTCAGCTCTGTGTTTATGTGTGTGTTTTACTAAGTGTGGACAGTATGAACATGGATCACATGTCCGGCGGCCCGAGCTCATGACTGGCAAAGGACGCGTTTCTGAAAGCACAGCGATGCCGAATCGAGCTGCTGGATCTGGTTTCAGTGGTGGTTTGTGGTTAGGGAATGTTCTAGGTTTCTGTCAGCAGATTTGTAGAACATGAAGACATCATTAAGACAACATGAAGTTAAAACTAACCTTATTTAATAGTCTTAATAAAAGTTTCTGCACTTATTGTGCTTAATTAATCCGTGCATGATTGACTTGAAAGTTTTTGGTGCAATGCAAGGACACAATGCATTTCCAATATAGTGCATTTCCACGGCCACTCAGTCAATGCTTGCGTTTATACCAGCCGCGCCACGTCCAAGAACTCATGCTTATCACATCACATCACATTTCCTAAGTCAGTTTGTCAGTACAGTCATTAACATAGCAGATTGAAAAGTTAGTATCTTTCTGCAGTCCAATAGACGGCAGTGCGGTGGTGGCTTGAGTCTGTTGAATGGTGATTTAACGCTATGTTGTCACCTAGTTGGTGAGACTCAATGCTATAAAGTAAATAAACAATGTCCCCACTTTTACTCTCACAATGAGCTTATCATACTCGTTAGCTACAATAGAAGGGCCCTATGACTTCCGCAATGCAGAAAACTCAGACGGAAGTGCAGAATCCAGTCATAAAAACGGAATTTACTGTATAACGTGGAATTTCACGGAATCTGTCATATTTTTGATTAATAAATAAAAAACAGGTCAGTACACTTAAATTAAATCGCCATATAGACTAGTGTCTGTGAATATTAAACTGCAAAAAGACTATTTAAATACAAATCCTCATGTTCTGTGTGTTCATGTGATTACCAGAAAATAAACACAGAATTTGTGAAAAAAAAAATAATTATTTATTATTATTATTATTTATTAATTTTAGATGTTTACGTTTGGAAAAGCTTGTTAAAAGTTTGTTAAATTGTTAAATACCCTGCCTCCATTACATATTTATGTCACATTATTATAAGTGTTGGATCACCACATTTGAGTTATCATTGCTAAAAATGTGCTTATATTCTGTTTATGTATATACTGTATTCTATATACAGTACAAGTAAAAAGTTTGGACACACCAATGGGAAGTGTGTCCAAACTTTTGACTGGTACTGTACTATAATATACATATAGAATATCGGCCGATATATCAATATCTGACTTTTTTTTACTCCCTAATATCGGTCGGGCTCTAGTAGACATGATCTGAGGAGACATTCATGTCTGGAGCACAAACACAGCATGATGAAGCACACACTGAACTTTAATACTTAGTTTTAGAGGTTTCAATTCATCACTCAGAGCACTAGTACTAGTGATACTGCTTTAGCAAACACAACTGATAAATGCTTATTATGACCATGCTAAATTTTGCATGATTTTGCCAGAGAGATACAGAGAGAGTCTGTTAAAGGTAGGATTCCCCCGTGCGTTTCAATAATTGAAAGTGAACTAAAGTCTCATTTCCCTTTAAAAACTCCCTTCTTGATCTCATCCACAGTCGGTTAAAAGTCATATAGCCATTTCAACAATGTTTAAAGATTAACTTCAATCACCAGCGAGAGCCTGTTACAGAATTAAAGTTCAATCCAGGCCACAACGGCTGGGGAAATTCCGTCTCAGAAACGCACGGCCTCACCTGCCTTTCCACTGGATTTGAATATTGTTTGTAAGAAACAATGAACAGCCAAAATGACACTAAACATCAGCAGTTATCACGTTAAAACATGTAGAAGCCATATTTCACCACAATATCAAGAGAAAAGATAAAATTACAGCCCATTTTACAACCATTATTTACTTGCAAGTAAAGCCCTCCTGTAGCTCAAACAGTAGAATATGCAACGCAAAGGTCATGGGTTTGATTCCCAGGGAATGCATGAACTGAAAAATTCTATGTATGCATGAATTGTAGGAATGCATAAATGCAATATATGTAATGCATAAATGGAAAGCATTTGCCAATTGCATAAATAAAAATGTAATGTAATTGGTACCTGGGTAATGCCATGATTCAGAATGGTTATTTTCAATACTGTAGAACACATTTTAAAAGAAATATTAAAATAAAAGATAAGAAATTACACTAATACAATGTTTTAAACTAATTTGCAATTATTTTAAAGGAACAGTTCACCCCATAAATGAAAGTTTGCTAAAAATGCACTCACATTTTTTGTTTCTTCATGATTTGGAGAAATGTAGCATTGCATCACTGTCTCAGCAATGGATGCTCTGCAGTGAATGGGTGCCGTCAGAATGAGAGTCCAAACAGCTGATAAAAACATCACAATAATCCACAAGTAATCCACAGCACTCCAGTCCATCAGTTAACATCTGGAGAAGACAAAAGCTGAAACAAATCCAGCATTAAGACGTTTTAACTCAAATCCATAATAACGCGTCCTCCAGTGAAAAAAATAATCTGGTCTGAATCAGGAGAGAAATCTGCACAGATCAAGCACCGTTTACAAGCCAAAACAGTCCAAAACAGCTCTAAGCAAATATGTTGGCTGCATTTTGATGTGAGAGACAAAAGGAGATGGACTTTTTCACTGGAGGAAGCATTGTATTTTAGCTGGAAGCAATGGTTTGAAGTTAAAAACGTCTTAATGCTGGATTAGTTTCAGCTTTTGTCTTCTCCAGATGTTAACTGATGGACTGGAGTGCTGTGGATTACTTGAGGATTTTTGTGATGTTTTTATCAGCTGTTTGGACTCTCATTCTGACGGCACCCATTCCCTGCACATTTCTCCAAATCTGATGAAGAAACACTCATCTACATCTTGGATGGCCTGAGGGTGAGCACATTATCAGCCAGATGTCATTTTTGGACGAACTATTCCTTTAAAGCAGTACAACAAATAATTTACAATTTAAATAACTTCAACAAATGTGCACAATGCAAAAGAAAATGTAATGGCCCTAAAAAATAGGTTTCATTTTCTTATTTATTCTTCTGATTTTGAGGTGAAATGTGACCAGAACCTGTTCTTGACAGGTTTCCTGAGATTCACCCAGTTAAACCACATGACACCAGTGTTTATGAAACATCAGATTACTGAGCAGGTTCTCAGAAAAACAACAACAAAAGACCGGCATGACGACTGAACTGCTCGGAAATAACCATCATCTCTCACTTGCATCTCTACACCTGATCAGAGAACTCCCTAACCGCAACCTGTTGGTTCCTCTGAACACATCGCAGTCTCTCACCACAGATGCACCAGCATGCATCTGTAAAAAACGGCCTGCCATGCTGCACCAGTTTAGAAAAGATCATCCAGAATAAAAATAGGTTCATCACATCCTTCCACAAAGAGATCACTTCAACCCATAATAAACCAAAACATATTATTTCTCCACTGCAGGAAATAAACCTCCAGTTTGGTCGGTTTAACCTAGTAAGCGGTGGTTTGACCTACTGGTTAAAGATCTGTGACCAGTTGCATAAACACAGTCACTATGCTTTATGCACTTTGTAATAATTTTTACTTTCCAGATTCAAATAAGGCCAATCTACTTGTTAATGTAACTTGACTTGACGTTATGACCAGTTAAAAAAAAAAACTAACAAAAAAACACATCTAACTTGTAAGACTTGGTTATTTATTATGCACCCGGACACTGGGCTGGTAAAAGGTTGAAGGTCACCAGATTGCGTCAACAGTAATAAACCAAAACATCTTTCTCCATTGGATAATAAAAACAAACCACTAGTTCGGCTGATTTAACCGTAATAGGTGGTGGTGTGATCTAGTAGTGGTTAAATATCTGGGCTGGTAACTAAAAGTTTGAAGGTTCAAACTCCACAAAGGTTGATTCATTAACTATCACCATTATGACATAAGCTGGGCAGTTGACAAATAATAACCAAAAAAATTGACACTTAACCTCTCAAACTTATATATACACACATTCACTTATGTATTTGCATTGATATTAATATAAAATATTGATATGAAACTTTATGGGCGTGATGCGTGTCAACTACCCATATAAATATACAAGAATTAGAACAGGTCAAGTATATCATATCAACAACCAATAACAATCAGTACACTGTTTTTGAATCGGTTTATCATAACAGGGGGGTATAGATCTGGTTTAACCAGAAATTGGTCGTTGCTCAGGTGGACTAACTAGAACCTTTAACTTACCGTTCATACCGTTACCGAACCATACATTCGGTTCATACCGAATACCGGTGTTTATTTTTGTTATGATATGAATTTTTAAAATACCGCAATACCTTGGGTTAGGCTAATACCTAACCCTAACTCTATCTAATACCAATACTATGTCGCTTAAACAACGTTCGGAACACGACACTGTTTGAAAGGGGTCCGTTTTCACTGCTGCACTGTGGCGAGGGAACAGCTGTATGTGTTACTAAGCGTGAAAGTTCAGAAACTGAAGCTGTAGAACTAATAGAACGTGATGACACAGAAGAACTCATCCACAATATCCACATTGACCGCCACAAATATCCACCGCCCCCTGC
>NW_015652268.1:31977-33867 GCF_001515625.1 Sinocyclocheilus rhinocerous | reverse complement strand
AAAATTACTCAAATTTTCCACTAAACTAGAAGGTAGAAAAGTTCAAACTCCACAAGGGAAGATCCATTAACTATTATAAGATGAGTAGTTCACAAATAAAATCTTTAACTTATACATACACATTTGCATTGATATTAACAAAAAAACATTGATGTGAAACTTCAAGGGCACAATATGACTGACTTTCTTGTATATTTATAAGGGTAGCACATATCAACTACCAACAAGTCAGTACACTGCCTATGGGTCAGTTTATCATAACAGGTGGGTATAGATCTGGTTTAACCAGCTGGTTAAACACACTGAAATTGGTTACTAAAATAACCTCTCAAATTTGCATATACACATTTACATAAACATTTGCATTGATATTAACATAAAAATGTGAACTTCAAAAACTTTTATGTATATTTATATAGGTAGATATCATAACTACCAACGACAGTCAGTACACGATTTTCTGTGTTTGGGTCAGTTACTCATCATAACAGGTGGGTATAGATCTGGTTTAACCAGCTGGTTAAAGACGCTAAAACTGGTTGTTGCTAGAACCTGTAACTAGAAAACTGTTTAGGTTGAAAGTTCAAAAACCTCGATCATGACATAAGATGGGTAGTTGACAAACATGAGTTTGACCTTAGTAACCTTTCAAACTTTACATATAAACACATTTACATCGATATTAACATAAAAATGTGAACTTCAAATACTTTCTTGTATATTTATATGGGTAGGTGACATCAATGTATGGGTCAGTTACTCATAACAGGTGGTTAAATATCTGGTTTAACACAAACTGGTTGTTGCTTAGGTGGATTTGCGAAAATTAACCATGGTTTTACTACAAATATGAACAGTTAAACCACGGTAACCACAAATTACCCATGGTTTTGCTACGCTAAAGTTAGACAAACTCTTACCTCCGAAGAGATGAGGCGACAGGTGAGCAGGTAAAGATCCGATCAAGAGTCTCGGAACGCCGGTTGACCGCTCTCTCTCCTCCGGTGTGCTGTTACCGGAGTCCTGAGAACTGTACGCTCCCGAGGTCGGTATATTAATGCTCGACTGGGGTCTTGCGCCCGGCCCACCAGTGCCTCCCCCGACGGAGCGCGTCCTGGAGCCGGTATAGTGCGAGGCCACCGCCGCTGACGACGACGACGATGAAGATGTAGCACCTGAGGCGCCGTGAGCGGGAAACCTCATCGCCACAGCCGCCGTTCTGCCGCCGCCGTTACTCGACGGGAGATCCGAGCCAGAGTACGCTCGTGTGCGGCCGTTTTCAGCGGGACTGCTCTGTTTGGCCCCCATTCCGTCCGGTTTTAATGATTAAAGACAAACAAACAAACACACGCACACCAACGGCGAACGGGAAGCGTCGCCCGTTACATCTGACGTCACCGGCGCGTCAGCGAAACTTTTTGCGAAGGGCTTTAAATCGCCGTCAGCGTGAAGTTGCGGTTTCCCGCGCTTGTTTTTGCCTCATTCCCTGTTGTTTTCTAACTAACGTCGTCTGGGCCATGTCCTCTCGCGTGTCGCGCGTGGAAACGTGACGCTCCGACGCGACTTTTTCCTTCGAAACCGCAAAACAAACTGATTTCAACTGCAGAGTGCGAAAGCGAGGCGGGGGCGGGGCTTGCCGGTGACGTCATAATCCCGGGAAATAAACGCTAGCTGGTGCTCGCCTTCAATATGCTGCTGCTTTCTATCCTCTCACGCTCGTCTGCTGATGTTGTTGTTGTGGTTTATGACACATTTGTGACCCTGGACCACAAAACCAGTCATAAGGGTCCATTTTGATTTTTCATCTCAAAGCTGAATAATAAGCTTTCCATTGATGTATGGTTTGTTATGATAGGACAATATTTGGCTGAGATACAACTATTTGAAAAT
>NW_015652268.1:24571-30028 GCF_001515625.1 Sinocyclocheilus rhinocerous | reverse complement strand
AAAATTACTCAAATTTTCCACTAAACTAGAAGGTAGAAAAGTTCAAACTCCACAAGGGAAGATCCATTAACTATTATAAGATGAGTAGTTCACAAATAAAAACTTTAACTTATACATACACATTTGCATTGATATTAACAAAAAAACATTGATGTGATAACCTCTCAACTTTGCATATACACATTTACATAAACATTTGCATTGATATTAACATAAAAATGTGAACTTCAAAAACTTTTTTGTATATTTATATAGGTAGACATCATAACTACCAACGACAGTCAGTACACGATTTTCTGTGTTTGGGTCAGTTACTCATCATAACAGGTGGGTATAGATCTGGTTTAACCAGCTGGTTAAAGACGCTAAAACTGGTTGTTGCTAGAACCTGTAACTAGAAAACTGTTTAGGTTGAAAGTTCAAAAACCTCGATCATGACATAAGATGGGTAGTTGACAAACATGAGTTTGACCTTAGTAACCTTTCAAACTTTACATATAAACACATTTACATCGATATTAACATAAAAATGTGAACTTCAAATACTTTCTTGTATATTTATATGGGTAGGTGACATCAATGTATGGGTCAGTTACTCATAACAGGTGGTTAAATATCTGGTTTAACACAAACTGGTTGTTGCTTAGGTGGATTTGCGAAAATTAACCATGGTTTTACTACAAATATGAACAGTTAAACCACGGTAACCACAAATTACCCATGGTTTTGCTACGCTAAAGTTAGACAAACTCTTACCTCCGAAGACTTTAACTTATACATACACATTTGCATTGATATTAACAAAAAAACATTGATGTGAAACTTCAAGGGCACAATATGACTGACTTTCTTGTATATTTATAAGGGTAGCACATATCAACTACCAACAAGTCAGTACACTGCCTATGGGTCAGTTTATCATAACAGGTGGGTATAGATCTGGTTTAACCAGCTGGTTAAACACACTGAAATTGGTTACTAAAATAACCTCTCAAATTTGCATATACACATTTACATAAACATTTGCATTGATATTAACATAAAAATGTGAACTTCAAAAACTTTTATGTATATTTATATAGGTAGATATCATAACTACCAACGACAGTCAGTACACGATTTTCTGTGTTTGGGTCAGTTACTCATCATAACAGGTGGGTATAGATCTGGTTTAACCAGCTGGTTAAAGACGCTAAAACTGGTTGTTGCTAGAACCTGTAACTAGAAAACTGTTTAGGTTGAAAGTTCAAAAACCTCGATCATGACATAAGATGGGTAGTTGACAAACATGAGTTTGACCTTAGTAACCTTTCAAACTTTACATATAAACACATTTACATCGATATTAACATAAAAATGTGAACTTCAAATACTTTCTTGTATATTTATATGGGTAGGTGACATCAATGTATGGGTCAGTTACTCATAACAGGTGGTTAAATATCTGGTTTAACACAAACTGGTTGTTGCTTAGGTGGATTTGCGAAAATTAACCATGGTTTTACTACAAATATGAACAGTTAAACCACGGTAACCACAAATTACCCATGGTTTTGCTACGCTAAAGTTAGACAAACTCTTACCTCCGAAGAGATGAGGCGACAGGTGAGCAGGTAAAGATCCGATCAAGAGTCTCGGAGCGCCGGTTGACCGCTCTCTCTCCTCCGGTGTGCTGTTACCGGAGTCCTGAGAACTGTACGCTCCCGAGGTCGGTATATTAATGCTCGACTGGGGTCTTGCGCCCGGCCCACCAGTGCCTCCCCCGACGGAGCGCGTCCTGGAGCCGGTATAGTGCGAGGCCACCGCCGCTGACGACGACGACGATGAAGATGTAGCACCTGAGGCGCCGTGAGCGGGAAACCTCATCGCCACAGCCGCCGTTCTGCCGCCGCCGTTACTCGACGGGAGATCCGAGCCAGAGTACGCTCGTGTGCGGCCGTTTTCAGCGGGACTGCTCTGTTTGGCCCCCATTCCGTCCGGTTTTAATGATTAAAGACAAACAAACAAACACACGCACACCAACAGCGAACGGGAAGCGTCGCCCGTTACATCTGACGTCACCGGCGCGTCAGCGAAACTTTTTGCGAAGGGCTTTAAATCGCCGTCAGCGTGAAGTTGCGGTTTCCCGCGCTTGTTTTTGCCTCATTCCCTGTTGTTTTCTAACTAACGTCGTCTGGGCCATGTCCTCTCGCGTGTCGCGCGTGGAAACGTGACGCTCCGACGCGACTTTTTCCTTCGAAACCGCAAAACAAACTGATTTCAACTGCAGAGTGCGAAAGCGAGGCGGGGGCGGGGCTTGCCGGTGACGTCATAATCCCGGGAAATAAACGCTAGCTGGTGCTCGCCTTCAATATGCTGCTGCTTTCTATCCTCTCACGCTCGTCTGCTGATGTTGTTGTTGTGGTTTATGACACATTTGTGACCCTGGACCACAAAACCAGTCATAAGGGTCCATTTTGATTTTTCATCTCAAAGCTGAATAATAAGCTTTCCATTGATGTATGGTTTGTTATGATAGGACAATATTTGGCCGAGATACAACTATTTGACAATCTGGAATCTGAGGGTGCAAAAAAATCTAAATATTGAGAAAATCACCTTTAAAGTTGTTCAAATGAAGTTCTTAGCAATGCATATTACTAATCAAAAATGAAGTTTTGATATATTTACAGTACGAAATTTGCAAAATATCTTCATGGAACATGATCTTTACTTAATAATGATTTTTGGCATAAAAGAAAAATTGATAATTTTGACCCATACAATGTATTACACTATTACCAATGCACATAATAAAAAGCAGCGACTGAAAAAAGGTGGCAATAATGTTAATAAAATAACATAACTATATGTTTTGGGAAACAGCGTAATTTGTAAAAAAAAAAAATATATATATATATATATATATGAAGGATTTTTAAAATAAACTGATCAGTGACCATATTTACACTCAAGTTCATCCATCTTTACTGATGATTGTAAGTGACATGTTTTGCTTGTTTGAGCTCAGTGATTGGGATTCATTAAATTACATGACATTAGAACAGGTTAAAACTTGAGTAAAATTAATGGAAGCACAGTCTGATTAGCTTGTTGACTCAGTAATATTCACAAAGGTTTTATAACATCATCTGAAAAGGAAACTGCAGGCAGAGTAAGTTATTGCACTTTGTTGATACCCTTTTCTTTGCAATAACATGCACTGATTCACATTAAGACCAGGAACCATGTATTAAAGGAATAATTCACCAAAAAATGAAAGCATTGCATCACTTGCTCATTTGAGTTAAAACGTCTTAATGCTGGATTAGTTTCAGCTTTTGTCTTCTCCAGATGTTAACTGATGGACTGGAGTGCTGTGGATTACTTGTGGATTATTGTGATGTTGGAGTAAGAATATAAGGCACAGATTTCTGAGTTGGTGACTGTTGTGTGTGAAAATAACGTGGCTCCACAGAGAGACTCGTGTGGACTCGTAAAGAGAAGTGAGAAGTGATAAAGTCATGCATGAGTTTGCACAAACACTCACTAACAAACAAAGACTCAGAGAAAAACTTCCACATTCAGAATCAGATTAGAATCTGCCAGATATAACACCAGGATTTACAGACAGATGTAAATGCAAAAGACATTTTATTTAAGCCTCATTTAACCCGGTCATGAGCACAACAGCTTTGCTCTGTTCATATTTACTGGTGCATTGTCTTAGTGTTGTTTTGTGCACAAAGAGACTTACTGGTCGTTGAGCACGTGACACAAAAACACAGTGAACTTTCAACTTCTCCATTCTCTCTTTCTGCTCTGCATTCCTGCAGGAAATTCCTGGAATGTCAAAGGATTCCAAATGCTGTAAAACAAATAGAAAAGAGAAAGAAATAACACAAATGTTTAATTTCAGACTCTAATTAATCCTGTTAGTTGATTCTCAGAAGCTTCAGATCAGATTACAGATGATTTAACACAATAATCAACATTATACTGAGTGTTATTATGTCCCAATACTTTCCCAAAGTGAAAAAAATACTAAAGCTGATGCATTAAACAAAGTTGTTGCTGTTATATGCATGGAGAAATGTTGTTGCATTACCTATCCAAACACTATTTGCATACGCTATTCAGGAATTGAATATTCAGTGCTTGGCTAATTTGTACTTCATTACTAATTGTATACTTCACTCAAACGCTGTTGAACATTAATACTTGTATTATTTTTGCCTGTATAATTCATGTGGGTGTGAGATATAATGGGTCTAAGTCTCATCAGTCAGCACAATCGGAGTGGTTGACCTAAAGCAAACGCTGTAATTAAAGCACAAATGCTTTTTAATTAAAGCCATTGATTGTTGGACTTGAGTTGACTATCTTTCTCGAAGCAGCCGCTGGGTTTCAGTACAGAGGTTCCAGTTTAACTACATTTGAAACGGAAGGCAAACTTTAGCGTTTCATTTCTCTGAACTTTTTAAACCCATGGAAATAAGGTTAAACCCATGCATAACTCACTTTATATTTCAGTGTTTATATTTTTGATTTATAACTGTTTATTTATATTCTTAAAATACATATACTCACTTTATATAGCTGACTTTATATTTAACAAATAATAATAATAATAATGAAAGAAAAAGATAAAGAAAGAATCCAGCTTGGAATCAGATGAAATATGAGACAATATTTCCACCTGCTGGCCATTAAAGCGATAGTTCATCCAAATTGTCATCATTTACTCGCCTTATTAACCTGCATTAATTTATTAATCTGTAAACACAATATCTGTGCTGCTTTTCCATGCAATGTAAGTGTAAATAACCTTATTTGTTCCTGTATATGCTTTTATGAAACACTCTAATGGGAACAGAAATGTAGCATTTTGTAAAATAGAGTTTCTTTGTTTCTTTGAGAACAAATATAGGGGGAAGCTTTGACATTTAAATGGCTTTAAAAAGCTAATTCCCTGTGAACTGAGTTCGAAACAGCAGAAAGTCATGAAGTGAAAGTGAACAGGGAACCACAGTGTTTACACACTTCTTTCAAACTCTTACAGTTTGTCCTTGAAACATATTTATATTTCAAAATATAATTCTACAATGTTTCATCCAGCAGTACATGATGAAACACTCTAGTGTAAGTATGCAAACACAGTTTACACAACTGCATCAAGCTGGAAGTCTTCACACACACGTAAAGAATATGATTAGGCTAGTGTTAGTTTAGCATTGAGACACTAGTATTGATTTTTTAAAATCAGTTATTATATCACTATTTTATATTTTCTGTTGTGGGTTTTAGTACTTTTGTTGTATGTTCTTGTCATTATTATAATTAAATTAATTATAATATAATTAAATAATTATAATTTATTATAATATAATTTAATAATTAAATTATGATTATAATTAATCTAATTTGTTTTAGTTATAGTGGTAAAGTTAAACTAAATGAAAATGTGAAATGTTTCGT
>NW_015652268.1:23655-24096 GCF_001515625.1 Sinocyclocheilus rhinocerous | reverse complement strand
ATAATAATAATAATTATTATTATTATTATTAATATTGTTATAATTATACTCTGTTAGGATTTTATTATTATTGTTGTTGTTGTTTCACACCTCAGATAAATCAGCCTATAAATGTCTTGCTTATAGTGACGAGAGTATTTTCTTGAAAACCTGAAACATTAACATTACCTTCTAATGCCATTGTGCTGAAACTATAAACTATAAACTATAAACTATAAACCAGTGGGAAAACACATCAGAAGCATGTTGATTTGCACACAGTGAGTGTTTGAGTGTTTGTGGTTCCCTGAGCGCTCGAATCACCGCAGGTCTTCAGCTGCAGGACACGATCAGCCTCAAGCTCAAACACAGAGCTGCAGACGGATGCATCGACAGAAGAGATGAGCTGAGGGGAAAACACGGCTCCGTCGGGCCTCCGCTGGAGGAGCTGATGAAGATACA
>NW_015652268.1:9351-20277 GCF_001515625.1 Sinocyclocheilus rhinocerous | reverse complement strand
TGAAAATGTGAAATGTTTCGTTGGCAACTAGCTGAATTTAAAATATATTTTAAAAAATATTTCATTTTACATTTATTTCATGTAACATTTTTAAAAAATGGTTTTAGTAATTATTATTATTAATTTAATTTGTTTTAGTTATAGTAGTAAAGTTAAACTAAATGAAAATGTGAAATGTTTTATTGGCAACTAGCTGAAATTAAAATATACTTTAAAAATATTTAATTTTACATTTATTTTTATTTCAAGTATCATTTAAAAAATGGTTTTAGTTATTATTATTATTATTATTATTATTATTTCCATGTAATACTACTACTACTACTAAAATTATAACACCAGGGTATAATAGTGACGAGAGTATTTTCTTGAAAACCTGAAACATTAACATTACCTTCTAATGCCATTGTGCTGAAACTATAAACTATAAACTATAAACTATAAACCAGTGGGAAAACACATCAGAAGCATGTTGATTTGCACACAGTGAGTGTTTGAGTGTTTGTGGTTCCCTGAGCGCTCGAATCACCGCAGGTCTTCAGCTGCAGGACACGATCAGCCTCAAGCTCAAACACAGAGCTGCAGACGGATGCATCGACAGAAGAGATGAGCTGAGGGGAAAACACGGCTCCGTCGGGCCTCCGCTGGAGGAGCTGATGAAGATACAGCGCCCGGTGAAGCCAAACTCAGGCTTTAGCTCATGACAGAGAATCAATCAGCTCAGCATGAGAAACAGCAGCCAGAGGAGCCTGACAGCTGCTGCTCTGAATCAGTCCTACTGTAATACTCACCTCTGTCTGCAATTACTGTTAGAAACTCTCTACCCTAGATAAACAAGATTCATTTATAAAAATGTTCAAAAAAAAAATATACGCATAACAATATGTATTCTTATTATGTTTTAAATTCTTTAAAATTATTTTTGAACATATATTATGATTTGTTTTAAATAATTAAATTAAATAATATATTAAAAAATGTAAAATATATTTTTAATCAATACATGTCAATAAATGATTTATTAAAATTATGTTTAATTATAATTATTTTTTTGTAAATACATATATTGTTTTTAAAACCATGGTCAATTTTTGGAAGAGATGTGTTGCTAGGTTCAACAAAAAAAGAGGACACATAGGATGAATAGAGAAAAAAAACTTTTACAGTTCAACTCTGAATAAAGAAAAGAGAGATTCAGATCCAGATCCAGATTTTTGTTTATGTATGTGAAATTTAGCTAGCAGGAAACACAAATTAATCAAGTTACTGTTAGCTACTATAGCTATAAATAAAGACTTTAGATGACTTGACACTGTGGTCACAAGTCTATCATAAATGTGGAAATATTGGGATAGTTGGATGGTGAGGGGGGTGTTGTCTGCTGTTATCTATCATATTATTGGTGCAAATATATTTACATTAATAAATTAATATTGAAATATATTAACATTTTTTTATTATTTTTTATATTTTAAGATTTTCATTTTTCTAATCAATAAAATGTCAAATTAATTTTCATTAAAAAAAGTTTTTTTTTTTTTTGAAAATACATACATTACAATAAATAAATGTACATATCTCCATCCATCCGTTCGTCACATTAGTTGCCCTGGAGAACAATCTGAAATATTACAAAAATATTAAAATGTAAAATTGTTTACTCACCCTAATGTCACTTCATTTTTTTCCCCAAGGAACACAAATCCCAGAATGCCCAGATCGATCTTGAACTGATTTTGTGGTGAACTCTTCCAAACAGTAAGAGCAGAATCATTGGCTGGTGTTTTCCTGCAGGATCAGCGTGAGCTCAGTGCGTCTCCAGCAGGGGGCAGCGCTGCCTGACTTTAGTTCTGCTGCTCAGGAGAAATCTGGAGGCGGGGCTTCATTACTCCAATCAGTGTCTCACAGAGCTGCATGATCAACAAACACATGGAGATTCAAATGATTAAAAAAACAACAACTGGATTCTTCCTGTTCTAAAGGATCTTTAAAAATAATTGTGCTTGTTTTGTAACTTAAGACATGAAAATGAACATGATTTTTAAAAATTATATATATATATATATATTAGTGCTGTCAAACGATAAATCACAATTAATTGCATCCAAAATAAAAGTTGTGTACTGTGTATATTGCAACTGTAACTCAAGGCCAAGGCATGTGTATCTGAGTCCTTAAAAAACCGAAACTTTCTTTTCATAATGTTTTTAAATCAGGTACCTATGAAAGCCTGTTCTGCCACGGAATAAAAACATAAAGAGGTTGGTTTTTTTTTGTTTTTGTTTTTAAATAAGTACATTTAAATTAATAAATATTTCAAAGAATAAAAAATCTATAAGAAAATAAATAAATATTATTTTTAAATAGTTTTTAATATATATATTTTATTTTTTATTAAGTAAATAAGTAAAAGTAAGTAAATAAGTAAAAATACATAAAAAAAATTTTTTATTATTAAACGATATTGGACAGATGAAAACCTAAAACTAAACGAAAATTAGAAATGTTGCTTTGGCAACTAACTGAAATATTAAGTTGAAGCACTAAAATTACTGACTATAAATAAAAAAAAAAACTAAAAATGAAATAAAAATAAATTAAACCAAAATACTAATGTATAAAAAAAAAAAAAAAGCACAAAAAAAAATTACAAACATTTGAAAATGTAATTAAATAAAGAAACAGATGAATGAATGAATGAATGTGTGGACACGTGCACAATTTCTCAATTAAAGATGTTTGCCTTAAAAACATGGATTCCAAAACAGAGCACCTTTAGGCAAAGATGGCATCGTTTAGACGCTGCATGAAGCAGCAGATGCAGATGAATGTGACAGATGGACAGCTCTCTCTCCAGCATCATATAGCCCGTCTGTGAATGCTGTCACATTTCTGGGCATCTTCAGCTTTGAGGAGCTCATGGTGGTGTTGTTTGTCGTGTGTCGGGCGGTTTGAGTCCGTATGATTCGGCTCCACATCACTGCTCCCCATCAAACACATTGACAGATCCAGGCCTTCAGCACTGAACATCTACGGCAAGCTGTTTGAACATTCAGTCCACATCTGTTCTCATTGCATACTCAACATAGGCTCATTGGAAATACGTGCCTCTACCTACACTTCTGCGAAACTCAAAAAACGTACCTATACACACACGAATCGCAGCAGTTTCCAGTTGAAATGAACACTAGAGGCAGTAAAACTCCCTTTTTTTTATAACTTAAACTTATAACCTAACTTTTATTCCTTTTCACACAAAATATGATTTGCAGGTCCACAGTTTCGATTAAAAAAGCCTAATTTTCGCATAATTACTTGAGAAATATTATGTTATGATACGTTTCACTTTAAAACTGCCGCGAAAAGTGCAGTAAGGTACGTAATAACGGTGCAGCAGAAATGTATTTAGAGGCACGTATTTCGAATGAGCCTGGGTTGTACATACTAGTACTTATTCATTATATGCTATTACTCATTTATTAGACACTAGTACCTATTAAACATATAGTACTTATTCTTTAGCTACTAGTACTTATTCATTATTCATTAGATACTAGTACTTATTTATTAGACACTAGTACCTATTAAATATATACTAGTACTTATTCTTTAGCTACTAGTACTTATTATTCATTAGATACTAGTACTTATTCATTATTCATTAGATCTAGTTCTTATTCATTAGATATTAGTTCACTTATTAGATACTATAGGGTAACACTTTATTTTAAGGTGTCCTCATTACACGTTACATGTACTTGCTATTATAATAACAATGAATTATGCATAATTACATGCAAGTAAGACAAACCCTAATCCTAACCCTAACCATATAGCAAGTATGTAGTTAATTAATCTTACTCAGTACTTAAATGTATAATTACACTGTAACAAGTACAGCTTAAAATAAAGTATAACTGATACTAGTTCTTATTCATTATTCATTAGATACGAGTACTTAGTCATTAGATACTAGTACTTATTTATTAGATACTAGTTCACTCATTAGATACTAGTACTTCTAATAAATAAGTACTAGTACCTTTTAGTATCTATTAAATAGGCACTAGATTCTAATGAAAAGTAAGATTATTTAAAAAATAAGTACTAGTATTTAATGAATAATTAGTAGTAACATTTAAAGAGATAGTAGTCACTTTTGGGATACTACATACTAGTCAAAACTAAATAGTTGATATCTGAATGACAGATCCCCATATAAGTCAATAACTAAAATGTGAAATGTGTTACTAATAGCAGAATAGTTTCTAGCCACTATTGAAATACGTACCAGTACCTAATGAATAAGAACTAGTACCTAATGAATAAGAACTAGTATCTAATGAATAAGTACTAATATCTTTAAAAAGTTACTAGTAGCTAATGAATAAGTACTAGCATTTAATGGAATAGATACTAGTATCTAAAAAAGTACTGGTAGAATTAAAATAGATAGTAGATTTTAAGTGTTAAATGTTAAATCAGCTTGCCATAGAATATCAGTCTGCATCAGAGATTCTGTTGGGCAGTCTGGAGCGCAATGTGGGAATTACAGGTTACAGATTACAGCGATAAGAGCAGAGAAGATTTGCACATTATCAAAGTGTTCATATGACTGTCTTTCAGGCCCAACATTCCTGATGAGCATCAAACGGGCAAAAATGTGCTTATTAATTGCCTGGAATTTTCCTCCGTTATTCCAAGTCAATTTAGACTGAGATGTTAATCAGGTGGATTAGGCTTGTTTGTCATCGCTGCGGCGCCGACTGTCGAAAAACGAATAAATAGGTAGATTATGCGATCAGAAATTTGGACTGATTTCATTACAATTTCATCATGGCCTCGTCTCAAATCTCTAAATTGCTTATTAAGCCGGATTTTAATGCGTGTTCCTCTGTCAACACTTCAAATAAGGCTGATATCAGGGCACTTGCTCATTTTTTCAGGCATGCAGGAGGGAAAAACGTTACGCTGTTTAACCTTGGTGCTTTGTGAACGTACAGACACACGCATTTAGTGCATTTCTGCAAATAAATGGATTTAAATTCAAATTTCAAATACATATTTGTCATTTAAAAAAAAAAACATTTTAAAAGTAAATACACTTAAATTAATATATTAATAAATTAAAAGGTTGTTATGACAATTAAATGAAGTAAGTTGCAACACTAAACTTACTAACTGGAAAATAAATAAAAATGAAAATGAAATAAAAATAAATTAGCTCTAAATAGAAATACATAAAAAAAATGCCACAAGCACATTACAAAATTACTTAAAATTAAACTAAATAAATAAATCAATAAATAAAAATAAATTAATTAAGCCTAAATAGTAATATTTAAAAAAAGCTAACAAAAAATGTCAAAAGCACATAACAAAATTACTGAAAATTAAACTATACATAAATTAAACCTTAATAATAATAATAATAATAAAACTAATAAAAATGACAGAAGCACATAACAAAGAAAAAAAAAAAACAAAACCTAAATGGTATTTTTTAAGGATCAAAAATGACTAAATTAATTAAATCTAAATAATAATATGTTTTTAAAACAAAAACTATTAACACTAACAAAAGCACATAACAAAATTACAAATATAAATTAAACGTAAATAGTAATAAAATAGTAGTAAAGTAATAAAAAAAACAATAAAAATGACAAAACCACATAAAATAAAAAATGAAAACTGAAAATATAAAAGCCAGTTCAAAATATTATTAGAAACTAATAGTATATAAATAATACTTAAATAACACTGGCATGAATTTGTATTGTACTGATACATTAATTTACATTTATGACCTAATAAAATTTATACTTTTATACAAGTTACGTTGGATAAAAGTGTCTGTAAATGTAAAGCAACACTGTAAAAAATCAAAAGTTGAGAAAACTTAAAAGTTTAAGGCAACCAGCTTCAGGAGATTCTTGATAGGGGTTTTTTCAGCTTGTTTTTGAAGGAGATTTTTGAGTTTTCTCAACTTTTTGTTGTATAAACTGAATACAACATCTCTGCTTGCCTTAAACTTTTAAGTTTTCTCAACTTTTGATTTTTTACAGTGAATGCATATAAGGTCAATATGTGTCTTTTCCAGAATGAATTGTTAATGTGAACGAGCAGGTACAGTAATCTCAAGCACAATGGCACTATATTAATGCACTGGCATGAATGAAAACCCTCTCAGGTCCAAATGAGCTCAAGCTGCTGCAGGCGCCAGCATTTATATCAGTGCTTTTCACTTTGGAGGCCGTTAGCTGTTTATTTTCCGTCTGTGGGGCAGGTGAAAGGTGTGTGTTTATTAACCGAGCGAGTGAGGATAGAGGTTCACATTTGGACTGGAATAAGAGAAAAATGCAAAATGCAAACGCAACACTCAGAGCTCATCATCGTCCGAGCTGCATTCACACTCCACCCAAAAGCCACCGCTTCGCCTCGACTGATGGAAAACATTAAGAACGTGTTGAAAGGTCCCGTTAAAGACCATAAAAAAAAAAAAAAAAAAAAAAAACCTAAATGGTATTTTTTAAGGATCAAAAATGACTAAATTAATTAAATCTTAATAATAATATGTTTTTAAAACAAAAACTATTAACACTAACAAAAGCACATAACAAAATTACAAATATAAATTAAACGTAAATAGTAATAAAATAGTAGTAAAGTAATAAAAAAAACAATAAAAATGACAAAACCACATAAAATAAAAAATGAAAACTGAAAATATAAAAGCCAGTTCAAAATATTATTAGAAACTAATAGTATATAAATAATACTTAAATAACACTGGCATGAATTTGTATTGTACTGATACATTAATTTACATTTATGACCTAATAAAATTTATACTTTTATACAAGTTACGTTGGATAAAAGTGTCTGTAAATGTAAAGCAACACTGTAAAAAATCAAAAGTTGAGAAAACTTAAAAGTTTAAGGCAACCAGCTTCAGGAGATTCTTGATAGGGGTTTTTTCAGCTTGTTTTTGAAGGAGATTTTTGAGTTTTCTCAACTTTTTGTTGTATAAACTGAATACAACATCTCTGCTTGCCTTAAACTTTTAAGTTTTCTCAACTTTTGATTTTTTACAGTGAATGCATATAAGGTCAATATGTGTCTTTTCCAGAATGAATTGTTAATGTGAACGAGCAGGTACAGTAATCTCAAGCACAATGGCACTATATTAATGCACTGGCATGAATGAAAACCCTCTCAGGTCCAAATGAGCTCAAGCTGCTGCAGGCGCCAGCATTTATATCAGTGCTTTTCACTTTGGAGGCCGTTAGCTGTTTATTTTCCGTCTGTGGGGCAGGTGAAAGGTGTGTGTTTATTAACCGAGCGAGTGAGGATAGAGGTTCACATTTGGACTGGAATAAGAGAAAAATGCAAAATGCAAACGCAACACTCAGAGCTCATCATCGTCCGAGCTGCATTCACACTCCACCCAAAAGCCACCGCTTCGCCTCGACTGATGGAAAACATTAAGAACGTGTTGAAAGGTCCCGTTAGTCATCGCTCTCTTTGAGTTCACTCCAGAAGAAACGCTGCCAAACTCCAGCGGCGAAGCCTTCCAAGAAATGAAGATGAAAAATACACTCATACATGCGTGCATTGAGCTTCGTTTCTCGTCTTTCAAACACAAGATCTGCTGCACCAGTAATTATAACAGACTGTGTTTACATTCATTAAAAGGAAGCTTAATTATATTATCAGATTCACGAAGGGAAGTTGATAAAAAGCTAATAATTAATTTTAAAAATTTACAATTAAAATAAATAATAAAAAAAAACAATTACTAAAAAACTGTTTACATATTTTTAAAATATTTATAAATAAAATATTTGTTCACCTGCATGTCCTGAGACTACTGACAATTATCAAGAACTGTGAACATGTTGTTCAATTATTGAAATATAAAAAGACTTAGGGGATCCTTTAAAATTACTTATATATTTTTTATTATTATCAATATATTATATATGTATTTATTATCTTCTAAAATTATTATAAATTATGTAGAAATTAGAAAAAATATTTACAAATGATATCAGCAATTATTATTTACAATAATTATACTTGAATATTATTAATAATTATTTAATATTTGTAAATAAACAATTCATAAAATAATGTTCATTAATTTATCAATCAATAATAAATTAATAATAATAATAATAATAAAATTAATAATAAATTAATCACTCATCAGAGAATTGTAAACATACAAATGTTGTTAAATAATTATTATATTATAACATTTATTTATAATACTTAGATCATTATGGAATGATATATGAATAATCAAATTTGAAATTTGTTAATAATTACTTAATATTTGAAAATAAACAATACATTTTATTTGAAAATAAACAACAATGCATACAATATTAAACATTTCCATGAAATATTAACTTCAAATCTCAGTGATATTTTAAGTAAATATTTTGTTCAGGAACCCCTGATGTAGAAAATATTTTTTTGAATAAAACTATGGAATAATATCAGTAATTATTACTATTAATAATGACATTTGAATATTATTCAAATTATTTAATATTTTAAAATAAACAATACATGAAATAGTAATCACTCTCATAAAATATTAACTTAAAATATAAATACTTTAAATAAATATCTTGTTCAGGAATCCCTGGCATTGAATATATATATATATATATACAGTAATTATTACTATTAATTATGACATATATATATTATTCAAATTATTTAATATTTTAAAATAAACAATACATGAAATATTAATCACTCTCATAAAATATTAACTTAAAATATAAATACTTTAAATAAATATCTTGTTCAGGAATCCCTGGCATTGAATATATATATATATATATATAAATTATAAATAATATCAGTAATTCATATTATGAAATGAGTAATTCTTTAATATTTTAAAATAAATAATATAATATTTATTTTAATACAATAACCAAAAACACATATTAATCACTCTCACTCTTAATTATCACATAAATATTGAATATTGTTTAAATGTTGCACAGATGATCAGATGTGTTTTGTAATTAAGACTACATTAGAAAGTGGCCCAAATTAGATAACACTTGATCTCCTAAATGCTTTTACGCATAGGTTCACGGTGTAAAGCGTTCACGATTACACTTTATTTTAAGGTGCCATTGTTGCAGTGTAATTATACATTTAACTACTGAGTAATCTTAATTAACTTCATGTACTTACTATATGGTTAGGGTTAGGATTAGGGTTTGGTTTTTTGAATGACTTGCATGCATCATTTATTGTTATTGTAATAGTAAGTTCCTGTAGCATGTGTAACAAAGACACGTTAAAATAAAGTGTAACTGTGTTCACGAGTCAGTCTCAGACCTCAGCTGCGGTGGTTTATCAGAGCGGCTGTGAGACGCGGGGCGTTTGTGTAAATGTCAGATATCTGGCACGCACAGCTCAGCAGATGGAGAACAAAGAGCAAGCGCAGAGACGAGGATGATGGGAACGACGCTCCCCTGATGAACGGAGATCTGGAGCTCAGCGTACTTCACTGAGGGTCATGAACTTCACCCAGACCTCTGCAAGCGGCTTCAGTTCCTCTCATTCTCATCACAAATATGAATCAAAATCTTCTCGACACAAAGTCCAAACTTAATGAAACTCTCAGACACCAGGATATTCTGAGGATTTGGCATGAAAAAATGTGGTGGCACTACATGGGGGAAAAACAAACAAACAAACAAATAAAAAAAATTGAGATTGAAATTAATGTCATTTCATATGATTTATGAAATCGTATGACTTATTTTATTGATCATATTATTTTATGCCATAATACGATCAATAAAAATGGTCAACAGCAAATCAAAAACTCAGCAGCCTAATTTTATTTTTTTATATCATTGATATACTATTATAGTTTTTGTTAATATTTTAAATTATATTTTATTTTTCTATTTTCATTTTTAATTTTAGTTATTTTCTTGTGTCATTTTGACAGTCTTTATTAATATTTATTTGTTTGTTTTAGTTTATTTATTTTTTTGTTATTTTAATTCTTCAAGTTTAATGAAATTGAGAAGTGTTTTGATATTTTTTTAATTTTTTTTGTTATTTTAATTTTACATTTTTTATAATTGAATTAATTATTAGCTTATAATCATCTTCCCTTCATGCACCCCAGCTTGAAAAACCCAGATCGATATAATTTCCTCATAATTATGCTTCTTCTATTTAATGTAAACACAGTCTGTTATAATTTTATTCAGTTTATTTATTTATTTTTTTAAGCTATTTTAATACTTCAAGTTAAATGAAAATGAGAAATGCTGTCTTGGCAACTAGCGGAAATTAAAAAAAATATATATTTCTTTATATTTTTGTTTTTATATTTTAATATCAATGTTTTTATATTTAGTTTTATTAAAATTTATAGCATTTTATGTTTATATCAAGTAAGTATTTTTTGTAAGGTTTTAGTTTTAGATAACAATAATAACCCTGTTCTAATTGGCTGACTATCATAAAATTCTGGCCAAAAATGATCCCAAAAATTTTTTTTGGCAGATATGTGACTCATTTTCATTTTCAGGTGTGACCCATATTGACTTATTGTGAATGTAATGTCCAATATTTAATTAATTTCATACTGGTTTTTTTCTCCTGCGGCTCACACGTGTGAATGAATGAAACATCAGTTCAGCTGGTGGCTTGAGGAAATTATCTAAGCTTGTTTAAATGTACACGTCATCTGCATGTGTGTGATCAACAGACATAAAAATAGAGAAGAAGAAAGACTGAATGAAGAGCAAATGTGTGTGTGTGTGTGAGAGAGTGTGTGTGTGTGAGAGTGTGTGGGGGAGAGTGTGTGAGAGAGTGTGTGTGTGTGAGAGAGTGTGTGTGTGTGTGTGTGTGTGTGTGTGTGTGTGTGTG
>NW_015652268.1:5624-5803 GCF_001515625.1 Sinocyclocheilus rhinocerous | reverse complement strand
TGTGAGTGCGTGTGTGTGAGTGTGCACACTGCTGTAAATAAAGTTTTTAGTGTGTGTGTTGTGTGTGTGTGTGAGAGAGAGAGAGTACTGGTTTATATATCCTGGTGGGGACTTAAACCACAGACTCATCAGACTCATGGGGACTCGTGTCACGGTGGGGACCTAAATTGTGGTCCCCA
>NW_015652268.1:0-5496 GCF_001515625.1 Sinocyclocheilus rhinocerous | reverse complement strand
CAACCATTACGCCTATGGAGAGTCCCCACAAGGATAGCTGACCAGACATGTGAGTGTGTGTGTGTGTGTGTGTGAGAGAGAGAGTGAGTGTGTGTGTGTGTGTGAGAGAGAGAGTGTGTGTGGTTTTGTGCAAAGCTTGTTTTTAATTCCTAATTGCTTTGGCCTGCTGTATGAAAGCAGTTCCATCTGCTGGAATCACGCATGCGAGTTGAGAGATGGGAACATGCACACGCTATAAATGCAGAAGAGTGTGCAGATAAACTTATGCTGGAGATCATGCATGCTCACATGCATATAACACACTGAACACACAGCTTCAGGGCTTCTGTAATACAACTTGCTGATCACAATGAGATCACACACAGCGCTCATGCAGCTCAAGACACACACACACACACACATACAGAGACACTCACACACACACACATACAGAGACACACACATACACAGACACTCACACACACACACACACACACAACACACACACACACACACACACAAACATAACACACACACACACACACAGACACTCTCACACACACACACACACACACACACACTGTGTGCATGAACTGATCAACCTTAAATGCAATGCAAGTCACTTTGAATAAAAGCATTTGCTAAATGCATAAATGTAAATGTAAACCAGCAACAGTGTTGAAGAAAGTTAATTTTAAAAGTAATGCATTACAATATTGCGTTGCTCCCTAAAAAAGTAACTAATTACCATACTTAGTTACTTTTCATGAAAAATGTTACTTTTTACATAGAGATTTTCAAGTTAACATTTAATTATCGCAGGTTCGCATCATATTCTGAGTTTGCATTTTTACTGTTTTTATCGATTTTGAGCAATACTGAATCTGTTTTTGTGCAAGTGAGATAAGTAAATGCATGTTGACACGAGAAGCACATGAGAGACTCGACAATTAATTTCAATATACTTAATTGCAGCCAAACAGAATTACGCATCTCAGAATAATGCACTGGATGTCTTAAAATGCAGCTCACTGGATCCTCTGTGTTTCTGACTGACCTCACTGGCCTCGATTCTCTCCAGTAATTTAATGAACGGCTGTTTTTCATCTCTCCAGCCGACTGCTATCAGTCCGACCGCGGCTGTATTTATTCGCTGCCTTTGGCTGTGATATTTCCCCATAATGATTCAGAGAAAAACGAAAAAACCATTTACATTTTTTCAGGCCAAAGCAGGACATAAACTCACTTCCTCTGATCTGCATTGGAGAGGTTGAGCGAGCGCCAGTGGGAAGAAGTTCTGGTTGAGAAAGAGGCTGATTCCCGGCTTCTCCTGACCTTTGACCTCGTTCTGCTTTGATCTCTGTACCGAGAGAAGATGTGAGTGTACGTTGCTTGCTGGATTCAGTGCAGCATCATGCAGCGTTTGTCTTTTAGAGATTGTGAAATGATTGAATTACTCATCGTTTTGTCATCTGTTAAGCAAGCTTGTTGTTTTACTGCCAAAATGAACATTCATCAAGAATCAAATGGGAGCAAAAATGATTGTAAAGAAATGAAATGTGGCAGATCTTCAGCTGTTGGTTGGTAACTTTAATGGGAACTGAAATAATACGTGGTTTAAGAATGAATATCGGAGGCTCGCTGATGCAACGCAAGCAATTCAATGTAGACATACAGTCTGCTAAAGAAAAGATGTGTTGTGATTCATGTTTTCTGACAACTTTACCATCAGAAGTTCATCTAGAACATTTTCTCAATGCACTTGCTAATTCCGGGCACTGCGTATGGGATTATACATTTCTATAATTGATACAATAATAAAACGATATGCTATGTAGCTGTCCACTTTCTCTTTGAAAATGAACGAGATGTGAAAGTCACATGCACAAATGTACACACACATTAACTAACATTACCTGAGCTTGTCAAGCAGACTAAAACTCTTGATTTATGTGTTTAGATTTAAATCAAACGACCTGATATCAGATTCGCATCAGATTAAAACAACATCTAATCTCATCTGTGTTTTACACACAGAACTGACTGACAGTGTAAATTTGGCCTGTGAAAGTGTGTTTTCAGGAAACCTCGTCTCCAATTTAAAGGATTCAAAGTGAGCAAAACAAAGAACAAGTCCTAATCACTGAGAATTAGACTTGCTAAAAGTGTTTTAGGTTAGCAACAGCAGTGTGTAACTGGTTCAAAAAGATTAAAGTCATATGAAATGTGTGTGTTTCGTATGGTAACAAAATATTGTTTTTATAAAGTTGTGTATAGTTTTGACAAAAGTGTTCCATTTTGCAAATGATCTGAAGTGTTGTGCTACTTTGGTGTAGGGTTCAAAATTGTGCTTAAGCAATTGTAAAAAACTGTAATATGGGCACCTGGAGGAAAAATGACCAAACTCAACTTACGAAACACGACACGCTGCATTTCTTCAGCTAACAAAGATGCCTTTCAGCAAACCGCCCTCAAATACGGTTCATATTAAGACTAATTTTCAGCATGGAAAGGATCCAGATTCAAAATGTTCCGGAAATTATAAAAATTAGAGATGAATAAAATCTGCTGGAACAAAGGGGAGACTGAGGAGGAACGCTGACCGGAGGGGCCTGGAAGTTTGTCCGGATGCAAGGAAACAGTAGTAAGGAACAAAGCGTAATCGCACAATGATAACGTTATTATCAAGATGGGCACGTAGCATTTGAACTCACTCAGATGTGTTCCCAGGCCCGAGACCAACAGGTTATCTCTGTCAAGCAAAGGTTTTCCTTTCTGCCCTGAGAACACTTCATAGGAAGCAAAATTCCTGCTAAAGATGATCCGACTGTGTGTGTTTGTGAGTGTGTGTGTGTGTGTGTGTGTGTGTGTGTGTGTGTGTGTGTTTTTCAAGGAATATCAAATGTTTTGCGAACAAACAAAGTTTCTCAGGGCAACACAAATGTTTTGTGAGAGAATGCAAAGTTTCTTAGAGGATTGCAATACTTTAGCGACCAAACGCAAAGTTTCTCAGGTGAGAATGCAACTGCTTTATCACCGAATGCAAAGTTTTTTGGGGAATAGCAAATTTTTTGCAAGAGATCGCAAAGTTTCTCAGCGGATTGCAAATGTTTTGCGAGAGAACGCAGTTTCTTGGAGGAATGCAATGCAATACTTTTGTAAATGCAAAGTTTCTCAGGTGAACGCTAATGTTTTGTGAGAGCATGCAAGGTTTCTTGAGGAAATGCAATACTTCTGAGAGAGTGCAACTGTTTTGCAACCGGACTGAAAGTTTCTCGGGGGAACGCAAATGTTTATCGATTGAACGCAAATGTTTTGTGACCGAACTCAGATTTTTAGCAACCAAATGCAAATATTTATCAACTGAACACAAAGTTTCTTGGAGAACACAATGCTTTTGCAAGAAAATGCAAATGTTTTGCAAGAGAACGCAAAGGTTTTTTTGGGGAAAAGCAATAGTTTTGTGAGAGAAAGCAACGTTTTGCGAAAGAATGCAAGGTTTCTCGGGGAAAACAAAAATTTGCAACCAAATGCAAATGTTTATCGACCAAACGCAAGGTTCCTTGGGGAATGCAATGCTTTTGCAGGAAAATATCCAAGTTATGCGAGAGAATGCAAAATTTCCCAGGGGAATGCAAATGCTATGCAAGAGATTGCAAACTTTTTGGGAGGGGGAACTCAATGATTTTGCAAGACTGTTTTGTGACCAATCAACCGAATGCAAATGTTTATCGACTGAATGCAAATGCAATAATTTTGTGAGAGATCGCATTGGTTTGTGGCAAAGGCATTAAAGTCAGACTTTTCCTCCAATCTCATATTCAAATCACACTTATAAGTGTCTGAATGTCATTACGTTAGCTACAAACTATCAAAGCGAGGTACACAAGTAATTTTTTCTTCTTTAAAATGAGTAGTATTTCATGAGAAATAACATTAAAATGATTTCACTCACATAAGACGGGAATGGGAAGACTCAAATCAGCAACCTATTAAAGTTCTGTTTTTAAAACTTATTCTTGTTGTATTTTTATAATAAATAGCTGATTTATTTATACACCAGTCAAAGGTTTTTAAACAGTAAGATTTGTAATGTTTTTTAAAGAAGTCTCTTCTGCTCACCAAGCCTGCATTTATTTGATCCAAAATACAGCAAAAGCAGTAATATTGTGAAATATTTTTACTATTTTAAATAACTGCTTTCTATGTGAATATATTACAAAATATAATTTATTTCTGTGATCAAAGCTACATTTTCAGCATCACTCCAGTCTTCAGTGTCACATGATCCTTCAGAAATCATTCTAATATGCTGTTCAATAAACATTTATTATTATTATCAATATTTAAAACAGTTGAGTAAAATTTTTTCAGGATTCTTTGATGAATAGAAAGATCCAAAGATCAGCATTTATCTGAAATAAAAAGCTTTTGTAACATTATACACTGAAATCTTGGAGTCAATATAATTTTGTATTTTTGGGGGGGAAATAAATTATAGAAATAAATACTTTTATTAAGCAAGGATGCTTTAAATTGGTCAAAAGTGATGATAAAGACATTTATAATGTTACAGAAGATTTCTATTTCAGATAAATGCTGTTCTTCTGAACTTTATATTCATCAAAGAAACCTGCAAAAATTCTACTCCGCTGTTTTTAACATAATAATAATGATAATAATAATAAATGTTGCTTTGACTGGTAGTGTACAGTACATGTGAGGGTCTCTCATGGAAGCAGACATGTTGAGATCACATGACCCAAATCCTCATACAAAAAAAATAAATAAAGTTTCAATAGTCTGCAAATCTCCTGAGCTCAGTATTGTTTGCTGCTCTTGTCTAAATCTGGTTCTCACCTTTGAAGATTCGTCGAACCTGTGAATGTTGAAGGCCTGCGGGCAGGGCATCCTACACCCTGGGAATGTCTTCCAGCTTTTGTGTGTGTCTGTAAACAGATCTGCTCATCATTTATTTACAACAGACCATCTCGTCAACACCCAGCCAGGCCACGGAGAAGATACATGAACGCCCCACACCGTCCTAATGGAGCTGAAATCAACAGAAGAGGCACATGTGAGACATTCAAAAACACCTTGGACATGCAAACATAAATGTTTAATATAAATGCAAATATACAGATGTAAATAAAGTATATTAAGGAGTGTATCAAGTTGCGAAGTTGCGATGTAACAGAAGTAGTGACACATCTTTTTATTTTATTTTTGATTATTGAAAATGTAGGGCAGGACTTGGTTTTATTCACTCAGTTATGCAATTCTGGTTAAACATTATCATGTCAAGATATTTCTTTAAAAAAGGCCCAAATGATTCACAACTAGATGCATTTAAAAAACAGAAAAAAATGCTTGTTTTCCCTTTGAATTAAGTTTATTTTTCTGACCTTGTTGGCACGTTTTAAGCATTTTGGAGAAAACAAAGAAAAAGGGCTGGGGCTAAAAAAAAGGTAAGAAAACTTCAACACCCACAATGCACTGGGCTCGATCAGACTATCC
>NW_015652267.1:131221-145134 GCF_001515625.1 Sinocyclocheilus rhinocerous | reverse complement strand
GCAGTTTTATCACACAGCACAATGCCACAGATGTCGCAAGTTTTATAAAGCATATAATCTGTGCTTCTACGTCCACAGGGTTGTCATCAAAAGGGCACGCCATGCTGAGTGACCTCTCTGAAACAAACTAACCCTGGAACATATCCTGCTCTGGAGCAGGTTATGTTCAGAGAGCAAGTTGCTATGGTTACTTACATACCCTGAATGTTACCTCCGATTTTGGAACCGAAAGCTGAGGTTGTCCGCTCGCTTATCCTCAAACATACCCGGGTATGTCACATAACCTGCTTTCTGGAATACACCCCTGACCATTAACACTCTGTTTATTTTGGCCTTTTGTTTGCAAAAATGTGATCATGATAATGGTACGTCTTTATAAACTCAAACAAATTTGCTCTTTATGGTATGCAATCCTAGATTACAACCATCTGCAGCAACTGTGTGGCTGTGACCATCACAGGAAAATTAAGATAGTGCCACCTGTCTTAATGCAATTTGTGAAAAGGCTCAAGATTAACCTGTTTTCCTCTCCGTCTATTTCCCTTTCAGACTGACTGCTGTCATCTTTGAGGGACAAATTCCACAAGGATGCCTGGTCCCACCTACATCAACTTGCACACACAACAAGGAGATGGGTGTGGAGATATTTCAAGGGGTCAATTACACCTCATAGCTGTAACGTATGAGACGTGACGACAGAGTTGAGGATCCAAATGCAGCTTTATTTAAAAGAGTGGTCAAAACGGGCAGGGTCAAACAACAGCAAACAGGTACAATCCAGGATGAGACAAAAGACAAAAGTACAAAGACAAAAGTAATCCAATAAACAGGCGAAGGTTAGAGCAGGCAGCAAACGATTAGATACAAGGTACACAGTCCAGGGATCAAAAACCACGAAGACAAAAACAGGGAAACTAAGAAACACAGGAAAACATGGGAACTAGGAATTCGCTACAGGCTAACAATACTGAGCAATGAATGTGTGAAAAACCAGGCTTTAAATAGGGTGAGACTGATGGAGGTAACAAGACACAGGTGAATACAATAAGTGATGATGAGTCCGTTAAAGGATTATGGGAAATGTAGTCTGTGAGAGTGTGACAAGAGTGGGGGGTAGAGTACCCTCTGGTGGAGCTCATGGGCACTCCAGCTGTTGATCGTGACAGAGCCCCCCCTTAAGGAGCGGCTTCCAGACTCTCCCAAACGAGAACAGAAATGAGTCCAGGAGGGAAGTGGAGCGGAGACCGAACAGGGGGAGGGATGGAGGGCCAGGTCCATGTGGAAGTGAGGGGACTGAGGCAAAGCTGGCGGAACAGGGTGCCAGGGCAGAGCTGAGGACCACCAGGGCGGAGCAGAAGACTACCAGGGCAGAGCAGACAGGACTGAAGATCCCCATGGCGGAGCAGACGACCACCACAGCAGAGTAGATGAGAACGAAGACCCCCACGGTGGAGTAGACGGCCTCCTTGGTCGTGACAGGACAATCAGAGGGTTCACAGGTGGCCTCTTTGGCCGTGGTTGGACCGGCAGAGAGTTCAAAGGCAGATGCCGCTGCCTCTGGAGGTTCTGCAGCACAAGCTGCCACCTCGGGAGGAGCTGGAGCAGACGCCGCCGCTTCAGGAGGTTCTGCAGCGCAAACCGCCAGAAGGAGCTGGACTCCCTAGAGTCATTGGAACAGGGAACGGCACTCCTGGCCGTGACTGGAGCAGACTCAAGAACTGGAGTGGGCTGTGGAGCAGACTCAGGGACAGGAGCGGCTCTGGCCGAAACCAGCTGTGGATCCTCCAACCTGGAAGCCAGTCTCAGACGCCTTGGGACTGACATTGAGGCACTGGGCATGGTCGACATGAGGTGAAGAGACTGTGGAATGGCGGCCATGACAGAACGAGACTCTAGAATGGCAGCCATGACGGGACGAGACTCTGGAATGGCAGTCATCTTGTGGAGAGACTCTGGGTTGGTGGCCATAGCGGCACCAGGCTCTGGAGTGGCAGATACTGCAGGAGTGTCGTGTTCCTCCTCCACAACACCCACAGAAAATGCAGAGCCACTCAGTTGGAGTGCCAGATCAATCTAAAATTCCAGAGTCCAGTGAGGATCATGAAAAGGCATGAGTAAGCTGAGCGGCTCAGATAGCCCCCCAGATAGAACTAGGTATACACTACAGGCAGTGCCGTCCTTTGGGCGGTGCATCTGGTGTGACCGCACCAGGCCCCACCCTTTGGGGGGGCCCCGCGGCACGGGAAAATATTTTAAATATTAATGATGTTAATAATTTTGAAAAAATGAAGCATCATAATTTATTTCAGCGTTTTAGTTAATTTTATTAGCTAAGAGTTCATTAAAAATAATTGTGAGAGCCTTATAAGGCACACTGACGCTGCTTTGCAGCTTTTGCACCTTATCAGTCACCTACCTAATTGCTTAAACATGGCGACAAGCCGAGAACGAGACAAGTTTCGAAAGTACATGTCTGGGGCTAAAAAAGGAGTAACAAAAAGAAAAAACAAGAATTAAAGGCAGAGGAGTTCTATTGTAGAAAACTGCCAAACAGAGAAAGCGTAGAAAGAAATTGGCTGGTTCATTCCAAAAAAGCAGATGCAGTTTTTGTTTGGTTCAAAATCCACAACCAAACTGGCAAAAAATTGAATTAATGACAGGAGGCACTTAGCTGTAAAATTTAAAAGTGCACAAATCATCCAATGATGACATTTACATTTACAGGCCGACATTTACAGGGAAGTAAGACTATTGACGAACTGGCTCAACGTGAGTAAATCCAAAGCTTATTCCTCTTTTTCCAGAAACGAAAAGTATCCGAGATTAACTTGATGAATCTTCAGGCTTTGTTTAAGGAGGTGATGTGGGCGTGTACAGGCTCGCGCATCTCACGTGGATGATTACAGTATGAATAGCACGCGCTGCGCGTGGGCGTGATCACATTACAGATGATGAGCTCAGACGGAAAAGACTGGACCTTGCCGTTGGTTTCATAAGGATTACTTCAACAGAGAATATTTGTTTTCGACATGACTTACTTCATTTAAAAGTAGACAGTTAGAGCTTTCTATAGATATGTTTCTCATGTCTGTGTGTGAAGTATTCGCTGAGTTTCAGTTCATTTTTGTGACACGTTTCAGAAAGAAGTTCACAGAGACCGAGACGGCAGAAAGTGCACCCTGTTTGTTATCTTTATTTTACAAAAGCACAGCGCTCTGTTGTTATTATGAGTGTATACAAATAAAAGTAGACCCTTTACAGATTCGAATGATGTATTGCTCTTATCTGTACAATCAAAAATGACAGAGTAATTTAAGTTAATTTTGGCGTTATTAGGGAAAAATGCCACAAAACGCGCTGGTGCATTCGTCGACCCCAGAGGGTGAATTGGGAGAGAGCACACTGGCAGGCTGTGCTGTCTCGTATTCTAGCTTCTGTGCAGTACTTTTCACAGAACAATCTAGCATTTCGTGGTACAAATGCAAAACTGTATGAGCCAAATAATGGGAACTTTTTGGGTTTAATTGAAATGATTGCGAAATTTGACCCTACTGTAGCATCTGGACCAATCAGACACACAATATATATATTTTTAGTTATATTTAACAAATACTCTGTAACACCCCTCAGTTTAACAAGTCATATGAGGGCCTATGGACCCTTCCCCCGAAATGCGTCTTAACACCTCAGAAAAGCAGAACAGGCCTCTGGTTCCATGGCAACCAATGCTGAAATTCGTCTTCTGATGATCTAAACGAGAGTGTATATTATATGTTGGTACATAGGCAATATATTAGTGTTCTAAGGATCTTTAGTAATTTGATTCGAGTTCCATTTGCAAATTACCATGCCCTCACACAAAGGGTCATAAAACTCCGCAGTATCCAACCTCCCACTTGAAACTTCAGCCTTTCGCATTGGACAAGCCTGTAAGGCATTTCCTGAACATCACTCCATTATATGAGAGTCGTAAAAAACTGAACCAGGGCCAGCCAGGCGGCAACTTTCTCCAATGAGTTCCTGTCTCGCTCTGCTTATCTTTACAAAGAAAACACGGAGCTAATGATTTGCCAGGCTACCTCCATGTCGACACAATACTAAGACAACAAGAACTGACCCCTCCCATCTGGATCCGTTTAAGCTACAGAAGGTCAGTAGGTTTCGTGACTGGTTTCAGCATCAATAAAACATCTAATGGACCAAAGAACAAAGATATTAGACAGACACTAATATCTAGACAGAATTCCACTATATGTAATCCTACCATGTTTAGTATCTATGAATTCGTCTTCTGATGATCTAAACGAGAGTGTATATTATATGTTGGTACATAGGCAATATATTAGTGTTCAATATAATTTTGATTCAAGTTCCATATGCAAATTACCATGCTTTCACACAAAGGGTCATAAAACTCCCCAGTATTTCCAAACTCCCGCTTGGGATTTCAGCCTTTCTCATTGGACAAGCTCATCCTGAGAGGCGTGAATCTTGTCAGACCTTAAAGGTCTCACATCAGTGATCCGTCTTCAGTCTGCGGTTCTGTTAGATTCTGAGAAGATGAGGATGTGAGCTAGAACACTCCTAAGGACACCCTAAGTTCGTGCCAGGCTTCGGCCTTGACTTTCCATTCACCAAGATCATCTGACTCAAACTGGTTCTTTTTCATCAACCAACTTCAGCAAAGATCAACTTGAGCCTTCAGATTGCATCAGGACTCTATCGGACAGACAAGACGTGCAAGTATCAAACTTAGTCTTATTAATTTATACATTAAGCATCATTTACACCTTTTTACAAAGGTGTGTTTGAACTAAGAAACTGATGTTTCCTTCAGGCTGTAGATCTGCTGAATATCCAATGGTCCCATAGCTTCATGTTTTATTTCTCTTCTCTTTACTGCCTAAGCCATGCTCTGTGTAGTATTGTACAGTAAGAAAGTTATTTCCCTTAACCAGGAAATTAACGTTCTTAGAATTGACAGACAGTTGACCCTGAGAAGTCAAGTAAATACTTACAGCGGATCTAAATATTTATAATTAATTATAACTAGTTATGATTAATTATGCATATTCCCCCTTTGAGCTGATTCGCTACACTACAATACAAGAGCATATCCGACGCATTAAAAATAATGAAATCCATGACCACTATTTTGGGCCTTCCGTCAAGAATGAAATAATTTCTATGATGGCAAATAGTGTACAAAACGCAATTATCCATGATGTAAAGACCTCTAAATACTTCACTGTAATTCTAGACTGCACGCCAGACATGAGTCATCAAGAACAAATGGTCTCTTGTACTTTGATTTGTAAATATGACGTCGCAGGAAGTAAGCATCAGGGAACATTTTCTTGACTTCATACAGACTACAGATCAGACAGGACAAGGACTATCAGACTCTCTTCTGGCATCCATCAATAGAATGTGCCTCCTTATCAGCAACTGTCGTGGGCAAGGATATGACAATGGGTCTAATATGAAGGGACAGAGTAAAGGTGTTCAAGCACATATCCTCCATCGCAGTCACCATGCGTTTTTCACCCCCTGTGGTTGTCACAGCCTCAAATTACTTTTGGGTGACATGGAAAAGTCTTGTCCCAAAGCAATGACATTTTTCGGAGTGGTACAACGAATTTACACACTCTTCGCATCTTCAACAAAACGATGGCAGATAATAAAGACGCATTCATCCATCACTCCTAAACCTTTATCCAACACACGCTGGGAATGTCAGATCGAGAGTGTTAAAGCAATTCGCTACCAGACTAGTCAAATCAGGAATGCTTTACAGGAGATCATTTACAGCGATGATCCAAAAGTTAAAAGTGAAGCTGGGTCTCTTGTAAATGATGAGTTACCAAACTTTGAATTAATTTTTGCAATGGTCATTGGGTATGACATACTGTTCGCTGTAAACTCAGTGAGTAAACAAACAAGACATGCAACTGGACGTGGCCCTCACACTTGTTAAAGGGATAGTTCACCCAAAAATGAAAATTGGCCCATGATTTACCCTCAAGGCATCCTAGGTGTATATGACTTTCTTCTTTCAGACGGATCCACTCGGAGTTATATAAAAAATTGTCCTGTCTCTTCCAAGCTTTATAATGGCAGTGGGCGGGTGTTTCTGTTCAACAGTTCAAAAGAAGTCCAATAAAGTGCATCAATCCATAATAAAAAAGTGCCTCACACCATATTTAAAATGTTATAACCACTTTTTTGTAGCTTGCGCTAACTGTCGTACGTGGAAGCCGTTCCGAGTGGATGACATAGGACGTATGCGTAGCACATGCGCCGGTGAGAATATGCTAGTCTCGCGAAAACCAACGTTTGTTTACAGGAACAAAGGAAGCAAAGTTTCTTTACTTTAGCAAAGGAAAACCAGTTTCGTCTTGGCTTATATCAAAATCCTCCGACATTTTTCTTTACAAATCCTCGTTTTGTACTTCTAAATCGTGACCGGTGTTTTGTTTTGTTTTGTTTTGTTCTCTCCTCTCTGCTTCCGCGTTCGTCACTTCTCACCGGCGCATGCGCCATGCATACGTCCTACGTCATCCACCCGGAATGAACACGCATACAACAGTTACGGAAGCTAGAGATTACGGTTTATAATGTTCTAAATATGGATATTTTTCTTACAAAAAAGCATTGATTAGCTACAGGAGGCCTTTATTCACCCCCCGGAGCCGTGTGGGACACTTTTTTTTATTACGGATGGATGCGCTTTATAAGAGTTCCCTTTCATGGGAACTTCGAACTGCGTCCTCTAGGGGTCGCTATGGGGGACGCCTCGTCGTGACCCATGTCTGAAGCATACATTGAAAAAACACCAACTCGTTGGCCGGCGACAGCCATGACGTCACTACCGGTGCGACTATAGTATAAATAGGCGCCGGGAGCAGAGGCTTCTTCGTCTTCATTGACTGTTTTGTTTGAAGCGTGCATTTCTGTGGTAAGAGCGATCTATTCATCTCATTATGGCTAGCACTAGCAAAGCGTTTAAGGTTGTGTGCATCAGTGTTGACGTTGTTTGACATCTGATGACACACACGATCTATGCGTTATTTGTTTGGGCGAAGAGCACGCACGCGATGCCTCCGAGGGGGCAATCGGCGTGCACTGCGAGCGTTTTTTCCAAGGGAAAAGCTCCGCTCTCGTTTGTCTCATTTCCAAAAGCAGGAAGTAGTGACGTCATGGCTGTCGCCGGCCAACGAGTTGGTGTTTTTTCAATGTATGCTTCAGACACGGGTCACGACGAGGCGTCCCCCATAGTGACCCCTAGAGGACGCAGTGTCTCGTTCCCTACTCAGGGAACCATGGTTACATAAGTAACCTGAGACGTTTTCATTCCTATAAAGTTTTCATTCCATTTCAATTCATGAGGATATCCAGGTCTAAATTATTCACATGATTCAAATCTATCATACATTTCTGACTTCATACATGTAGGTCAAAGAAAATTATTTTCATAATTTCATTACAATTATGGCAAACATGTTTGCAGTTTTACAATCTTATGCAATTTTATGGTCTTATGAGCTTACTGTATGTAAACACTGTAATGTGCATAGGACTTGCATGGTTACAGTCACACATGACTTGCTGAATAAAGATGTAGAATTAAAATTCTGCTTACAAACTCTAAAATTAGACCTATTCACCAATGCAACTGGTCTCTCAGGACAAAATATTTATTATGTCCAATCATTAGCACTGTTGCAAACTAGAGGGCCTACTAGTTTACAACATATGTCTAATGTTAATGCAGATTTATTTAAACAGATAAGTTCTGAAATGATTAATCAATTACACAATTTCCAATTAAACCTGCATTATCAAGTGTGACTTAGCCTGCACATCAAATGCACAGAGGATGATCGAAAAAGCTAAACTACAGATCATGAATTTCAGTTGCTTTGACACAATCTGTATTGTTAAAAGCGCTATATAAATAAAGGTGACTTGACTTGACTTGACTTAATCTCATTCTCTGTTTGACCTACTTGAAAACTTAGGTCTGCATTAATGATTTGCTTTTAAAGCAATTTATATAGACAATTTTATAATTGTAATTATGAGATTGTGTATTTCTACGTTTAAGTATGTGACAAATTTTAATTATGCATACCACTGGTAAATATACTAGTTATTTTATTTTTCTACTTCCCTTTATTCATCTAGACTAAGTATATAAATCAAAATTTTGGTACATAATGGTAGTGAACAATCTGACAATAAAATGAGACCGTGAAATGATCCGTTCCCCTATGGAGATCTGACAAACCCTGCAAACCACACCTTCTACCTGAAGGTGACTGAGGACTTCTCAGTGGGTCAGATAAACATCCTGGGGAGGACAACACTGGACACAAATGCGTCCCCATTAATGATACTTTCAACTCACGCTTGATCAACTCAATGAACCTGATACAACAAGTAATCCTACAGACTAAATACTACCACAACCAGTGTGGGTGGAAACACACCTGACCAAAAGACTGCAGCAACACAGGAAACCTGCATCTAAAGGGACTGTGGTTCGCTGATGTGCATTCTGCAGTGCTTTCATCAACATGTCTTAATGTTGTTATTTCAGGTGACCACCAATGTTCCCTCTAATTTTTTTCTTGCTGAGCAAAAATTTTCTCTATTGGGCGGACATTTCAGCCACCTGAGCAAAAATAATCTTTATACCAGACCTGTACAGCGCAGTGAGCACACACACAAAAAAGTGTGTAACATTTAACTTTAATGTACTATATTTGATTTGACCCTTGATGTAACTAAACGATGCACATTTTAGATTACCTGAGAAAACATTTAGTACAGTTTTGCTGTGTTACTTACCAAGAAATTATATTAAAAACTCTTTTAAAAAACTATCAAGCAGAACAGTTCTTTATAATTTAATATAATATAATATAATATAATAATATTTTCAATAAATATTTTCAACAAAACTTGAACATGTGAATTATTTTACAGTTATCTAAACATCCTCATGTAGTATAGTTGCATACCTGTGTGTAGCTGTAAATGTCTCAGAGTTTTGTTAGCCTACTGCTCTGTGCTCATCATCTGCTATTTCCACCACTTAATAAAGCCACTCTTCTTTAAAACATGAGGATGTTTTATTTCACATGTCTTTGCGTTGGCTCTCATGTTGAGCTATTTCGTCTGCAACCATTAAAGAATTCGATTTCTACAGCGACTGATTTGGCACACATCATTCTCTTTCTATGTAATCTGTAGACTGAGATACTGGAATTGTATAGCAATTTCAAGTTGCATGTGTGTCTATGTTGAATTTGTTTGTCTCCTAAGTAGTACACTCTGCTATTTTCCATATAGCTGCAGTTAAACCATGTACAGGGGCATAAAATTGCCACGTGGCCACAGTTTGATTCACAATTGTCTTAACAATGAAAATGCTTTCCTCACAGCAACATTCAATACCTCTGAACTTTGCACTTTATCATGCTCATTAACAAAAAAACATTGGTGTGGAATATTTTGAGCCAGATCACACCTCATACTCACATTCTCAGGCTGGCTCCCTGTTACAACAGAACCAAATTTGCATCACAATTGTAAAACTTCCTTACCTTTGTTTGGAGCATGATTACACTGACACATAGCCACAGCTAAATACAGCCACATAGATAATACCATTTGATCTTCACGCACAGAGTCAAATCTACATCTGTCTGATACTGCCTCAAAAATGTTTACATAATGTTGTTTAAGTCTATACATCTAGACTGTATTATAATTGTGAATTTCTTCCAATTATTGTTTGTTTTGGTTTCTTTGGGTTTACCTAATCACTTAGTTATCGTCTCACCAAGTTTCAAATGTAAACTAGATGAATAAAGTTTGATGTCAAACTTTAAAGTTGGCTTGAAAAAGCCAGGCCAGAAAGGTTGAAAACATTGTAATAGCTTTAAGCAGAGGTGGAAAGTAACAAATTACATTTACTCGCGTTACTGTAATTGAGTAGCTTTTTTGTGTACTTCTACTTTTTAAAGTAATTTTTAAAATCTGTAATTTTACTTTTACTTAAGTATATTTTGTTTGAAGTATTGTACTTCGCTACATTTTAAAACAAATTACTGAGTAAAAAAAAAATGCTCCCTGGAAACTACTGCAGTAAATAATGGGCAGGAGAACAAACTGCCGCTAAAATCATAAGAAAGATACAGACGGACAAGACAGGCGTTAGTGGTGCAGAGCAGACCCAGCTGAAAACGAAACCCCCTCGTATTCTGCTGAAGTTGAACTCGAAGGAAATGAAGTGAACCCCTGGCCATATTTATGCTCTATTATGCAGTGTAAGCTGTGTTTGCATAGGGAGACCAAACTAGCAGCTTAAAAAATCTCAACATCAACCCTTCGCAAGCATGTAGAGGTAAGCTAAATACTTGCATCATTGCATTGGTGGTTAAAATGAAGCTTTGGAGCTAAACTCTGCAGGACACCGGCCCTCCAGGACCGAGTTTGGGCACCCCTGCATTAAACAGTGTGTAAATGCATCTAAATGCCACTTCCGATGAAGCTTCTGTGTTTCCTCTGCAATTAATTTTGTTGATACTGATTTAAATTGCCTGGTAACAGCCCAAATGTCTTATTATAAATAACTGATTGCTTTAATTAAAAATAACTGGTTTGAGATTTATAGGCCTATCCCAGGGGTGTCAAACTCAGTTCCTGGAGGGCCGCAACCCTGCAGAGTTTAGTTCCAACCCTGCTCCAACACATACCATGTAGTTTTCAAATAAGACTAAATGATTAGATTAGCTGGATCAGATGTGTTTAATTAGGGTTATATCTAAGCTGTGCAGTATGAGGTGTTTTTCGTACCATTTCTAAGGCTAAGCAGGAGAAGAAGCAGTCTACCCTTCCGTCACCGTCAGTCCGTGTAGATTTTTGAATGGGATTGATAGGGACGGCAGACGACAGACCGGCGGCGACGTCACGGTAGGAACTATACCTGACGGCTACGTGGCTACGGCATATGTGAGAAATGTATAAAAATGATGTACGTCTGAACTAGGCACGTCGCCTTACAAGACGCCTGATACATACGCCGTCTCTATGTACGTCTCTATGTACCCTATGTATATATATATATATATATGTTGTGTTACGTTAGTGTTGAAGTGAAGTTAAATTAAACATGTTTTGAACATTAAAGGCATGCTGTTTTACTTGGACACTATAGCCCAAGATCCCATGCACATTTTTTCTTTCGTCCTTGTTTTCTCGTGATCTCACCTTAATTTTCTTTAGGCCTAAGTCATTCAACATTTTCTTCAACATTAAATGACGTGCAGAACAGGATATTCTGAGCAAACATGCTTAGTTTCATGTATATAGTTTATCTTTTTAGGCAAATAAGAGGTTACAAAAAGTATTACCAGTAAAAAAGGTGATGTTAGAAATTATAGTTTCTTTCATTTGTTACAACAAAGGAATACTAACATGGCAACTTCTGACCAAAAAGAGGGGCAATTATAATAGGTGTATGAATTTCTGATGCTCAGGAGGAGAATTAGAATTAGACAATTCTAAACAGGGGTTGTCAGCTCTGGTCCTCAAGGTCCACTT
The DNA here is from genome assembly GCF_001515625.1 of Sinocyclocheilus rhinocerous. NCBI lineage: Eukaryota > Metazoa > Chordata > Actinopteri > Cypriniformes > Cyprinidae > Sinocyclocheilus > Sinocyclocheilus rhinocerous. Next base: position 133,521 of record NW_015652267.1, on the reverse strand, counting down.
TCCTGCAGAGTTTAGCTAACCCTAATCAGTTGAGAACCCATTATTTTAGAATTTGATGTTCTCCTCCTGAGCATCAGAAATGTATACATCAATTATAATTTCAATTTTTTTGTTTAATAACCCCTGCTCTAAACCATCAGCCATTTCAACAGAGGAATGAAGGCTGTGATGTTAACGTTGCCCACTAGAGGGAGCCATAGGATAAGGAATTGTTTAAGCCTAATGTTATTACTTTGGTTTCTATCCATTTGAATGGAAATAAATGCATTGATTGATCCAATTTATTTGTGTAACTATTGTGTACTGACAGTATAGTTTTATATAATTAATTTACTTATAAATTTGGGAAATATTAAAATCAATATCATCATTTGTGGTTCAGCTGCTAGAGCAGACTGAAATATCCAAGGCTATTTTTTAAATATCAAATAAAGTTTAATGTTAATAATATTTTATTGCCATAATTTATGCATTTTAAATGACTGTTGTTGCTAGCTGCTTAGGCGGCTATGATGAGATGCATTAACTTACCTGCATTCATCCATATATATATATTTTTTTTTTTTAAAGGGGTCATATGATGCGATTTCAATTTTTCCTTTCTCTTTGGAGTGTTACAAGCTCTTGGTGCATAAAGAAGATCTGTAAAGTTGCAAAGACTAAAGTCTCAAATCCAAAGAGATATTCTTTGTAAAAGTTAAGAGTCAGCCACGCCTACCTAAAACGGCTCGTTCTAACACGCCCCCACATACCTACGTCACAATGTGGGAAGATTTGCATAACGCCGCCCAAATATTCACGCAAAGAAAGAAGGCGTAACTTATTCTCGCTGTATTATTGTTGCTGCCGCCGCCGCCATGTTGTGGAGATGCTGTGTGTTTCGTTGTGAAAGCGAAACTACTTTATTTGGTTATAACATCCAGGATGTTTCCCACCAGCACTGCACATTATGTCTCCCTCATCAACACACCTGATTCAACTCATCAGCTCATTAGAGACTGCAAGACCTGAAGTGGGTGTATGTCAGATAAGGGAGAGATACGAAATGTGCAGACCCCAAAACATAAAATGGGAACATGGTTGGGAACCCCTGCTGCACTACAGCAGTGGGTGGAAGAAATAACCAAAAATATCATAATTTGTATAGACAAGGGGACTCCAACCCAGCTCCTGGAGAGCTACTGTCCTACAGACTTCAGTTCCAACCCTGCTCCAACACACCTGTCTGTAATTATCCAGCAAATATTAATACAATTTGGAGTCAATTATCTACTTCAGGTTCTGTTTGGCTCAGAGCTGTCTAGAATTTTATATTAATTACTGTTTTATTTAAAACAAACCTTTTCTTTTTCTGTAATGCAACCTCTTGAGTTAGTAAAAGGATAGGCTATATATGAATGTGCCAAGGAGACCAAAGGAAAGTTAGATATAGACATGAAAGTAAATTGTTAAGACTGAGATGAAGTTAATAAAACAACGTGAAATGTACATGGCAGAAACAATGGGAGGAAGAAAGAACAGGAAGATGGCTTTATAACATCCAAAGAAATGCTGGTAAAGGTAGAGTAACTAGGAGAAATAGAAAGGAAGATTCAATTATTTCTAGACCACAATAAAATAAGGTTTAAATGAGTATAGCTGAATACAAAACTATTGATTCAAAATAAAACATAATAAATATAACATGATTTGAATGAGAAACTGTGTTTTGTTTTTTGTTTTTTAGTTTTGACTCCTTGTGCCACAATTCTATTGTGTTTTGGTTTTATTTTGTGTTCAATGTCATGATATAGCATATTATTTTTTACTTTGCTTGAGTTTGATCATTTCTGATTATTACTAAAAAGAAATGGGAAAGAAGACTTTACTTTTATTACTTACCTTTTGTCATTCGCAAGATTCTCCTTCACCTGAATACCTGTATCTAAGATCTGGTCTCCAGTCTAATTTTATTATTTTTATATATTAATAATTTTATATTTCCCACTCCGTGAGAACCTACAACTCCAATAGCTTATGTATTGCATTTGAGTATGCAGGTGCTACACATTGGATCACAATATAAACTTGTATTCTGAATTTTATTCTTAAAGGGGTCCTATTATGCTTTTTCACTTTTTTAATTTTAGTCAGTGTGTAGTGTGTATGTTTGGGCATAAAAAAGATCTAGAAAGTTACAAATCTCAAAGTCCACTCCAAAGGGAGATATTTCATTTTTTTTAAATCCCTTTTCAAGAACTACAGCGAACGGCTCCTTTGGACTACAGCGTTTGTTTTCCGGGCTTTGTGATATCACAAAG
>NW_015652267.1:129421-131096 GCF_001515625.1 Sinocyclocheilus rhinocerous | reverse complement strand
GCCGCGGACAGACGCCGAACGGCGCCGCCGGTGTGCCTACACTCATAGAAAATAAAGTATTTGAATTTTAAAGATGTCGCACGACGCTGCGCTTCTAGTCCGGTGCGCGACCGCCTGAAACGGTGTTTTTTTTCACCTCCGTGCCCAGACGTCAATGTAAATTATGTGAAAAATAATGCGTTTTTCGAACCACCAAGCATGAGAGCATGTTCTAGTACACCCCCAAAACAAAATCAAGACTTTGTAAAAGAGCATAATAGGACCCCTTTAATATTTTTCATGAAGCTACTATTCTGACAACCCAAAAATTCAAACGATTCAATTAGTAATGATGATGAACTTAAGAGATTATAGACCCTTTCCCACAACATACAATAAAGCAATGTAAATCTATCATTACCATTCATTCACTGTTTTCCTAAAAGTGGGCAAGCAGAGTGTCTTCAAGTAATGATCAAAAACAGCAAAATGCTCAGCAAACAAGAAGAAAAACATTGGAAAAAACACAAGAAAAGATAAATATGTGAGCTGTACAGTAAATGTTAAAGGGGTCATATGATGCGATTTCAATTATTCCTTTCTCTTTGGAGTGTTACAAGCTCTTGGTGCATAAAGAAGATCTGTAAAGTTGCAAAGGCTAAAGTCTCAAAGATCGGCTTTCACCGTGGACGAAGCGGAGTCCAGCCCGGGGTCGTCACATATGGTTGCCACAAGCCCGCCGGCTGCTCCTTCGTCGAATCCGCCGGCCTCCACACCAAATACACAAAATAATGTTCTTTTTAGCAACATCATATGACCCCTTTAATGGTTTCAAGAGTTTTCACAATTTCTCTGAAATGAACCATTGTGTTTATCTTAAGAATCCCAAAAATCATATTTTTGAGGGACATGGAAAGGTCTTCCATAAGTGTCCATGTAATTTTTAAGACAAAGAAATACATGTTTGGGACAACATAAAGATCCCTGTCCCTTTAACCCTCCGGTACTGTTCTGTTCAACAGAGTTGAGTTTGTGGAAAAAAACATTTACGGTCCTTGTATTATTTTATTCTATTATTCGGTACTTTTTTTTTCCACAATAACGTGCATTTGGGAATGTGAACGAAACTTGTGCTGTTGAACTGATTTGTAGAAATTTAAAATCATATATCAACAACACAGGATAATGCATCAATATATTTCTAAATTTGCAAATTGATGTTTGAGGTTTCAAAATAAAACTTAAACTGTTGGCTGTAGCATTTCTATCATAACGATGTGGCCAAACTTTACAGATTAAGTGCAATTAAACATTAAATAAAAGTTTGCTCTTGATGTAAAGTGTAACAATAATTGTCAGGCCGCTGGCACCCTCTGCTGGCATTTCTTATAATACATAATATACATAACTTAATTGTTCATACATTCGTAAATGTATTTTAATAGTGTTGTTCAATAAAACAATATGATCACTCACTTGTGATTCTTTATTTAAACCAATTATCATTGCCTCATTGTTACATGTATTTAAGTCATACTAAAGGCTATTGTTCACTTAGATCTATCTTTATTACCAAAAAATATATAAATAAATAAATAAAAATCTTCAGAATATGATTAACAAAATAATCGTTACTGACAGTCCTAGTTAAAGGGGTCATATGATGCTGCTAAAAAGAACATTATTTTGTGTATTT
>NW_015652267.1:100090-129353 GCF_001515625.1 Sinocyclocheilus rhinocerous | reverse complement strand
CCAAACAAAGTAGTTTCGCTTTCACAACGAAACACAGCGTCACACACGGCGGCCTTGAGTGAGCTGAGGCCTGCGGGCTAGAGTGATGGGAAGCCCCGTCTTAGCGTGCGCTGAGGCCGGGATAAAGGTATCTCTTTGGATTTGAGACTTTAGTCTTTGCAACTTTACAGATCTTCTTTATGCACCAAGAGCTTGTAACACTCCAAAGAGAAAGGAAAAATTTTAATCGCATCATATTACCCCTTTAAAACATTTGAAAATGAACCTGCATTGTTTTGCATTTGATTAAAATATTATTTTCCTATCATATATTTTGTCGTTGATTTCTTGAAAATAATATAGGCTATTCAAATACTTTCTTGTCACCTTCTCCTGAAAACAATATCGCATATTGTCTGATGTTGTGAGCTAGTGTATTCGCTCATTGTATGGTGAGCTGTGTTAATTAAAATTCTTACCAATAATTTATATACCTAGGACATCTAAAGTAAAATCTCAGAATGACACATTCCAGAATATTATGTTTATAGATTATAATTAGTCCTAATGAATTTATGTGTTCATCTTTAAAGTTGTTGTTAATAATTGTGAAAATGACATGGTGTATAATTTGCACAGAGTTCTTAATCTCCAGGAGAAAGTGAGTGAATTCTTTTTAAATATTTTTTATTATGTTTGTAAACAGCACAGAGATGACATTAATGACATAGGCTACAGCTTTGTATACAATACACAATTTGTATCAAGGATATATTCAATGTCATCAGAACACAGGACAGTAAAAGAAAGAAGTTAACAATGATTGATAAGAAAAATAACAAAGGAAAGATAAGAGAAGCTAAAAAAAACATGAGGGTAAGATTATTTTATTGTGGTGCGACGTACTTCTCAACGACGTTAATGTCACATGTCAATGGTGCGACATACTTCTCAACGACGTTAGTGTCACGTGTCTGTGGTGCGACGTACTTCTCAACGACGTTAGTGTCACGTGTCTGTGGTGCGTCGTACTTCTCAACGACGTTAGTGTCACGTGTCTGTGGTGCGACGTACTTCTCAACGACATTAGTGTCACGAGTCTGTGGTGCGACGTACTTCTCAACGACGTTGTTGTCATGCATCTGTGGTGGCGACGTACCCCTTCTCTCATGTAAAAGTACACGACTGTCTACTTCGGTAGGTTATCCATGGCATGATACATTCGCCATAGTGCAGTAATTAAGTAATTTTTTACTCAGAGTAAATTTTAAACAAGCTACTTTTTACTTTTACTTGAATAGATTTTTAGAGTGGTACTTTTACTTGTACTTAAGTAAAATTCCATTAATGTAATGGTACTTTTACTTGAGTAGAATATTTTCATACTCTTTCCACCTCTGGCTTTAAGTAGTTCTACTGTTTAAAGTTTTAATGTTTTGAAGGCAATATAAGATAGATAGATAGATAGATAGACAAACCGACAGATTAAAATGAATTTACACAGCTATACATTTTTGAGATTGGAAATGTTTTGGATGCTTAACCTTGCTAAGTTGAAATGTCTTTTTTAGCATGACTAGCAAGATACTAGCATGTTACTAGCATGGTTAGCAAGTTACTATCATGATTGTAGCATTATTAGCATGTTACTAGCATGATTATAGCATGATTAACAAGTTACTAGCATGGTTAGCAAGTTAATAGTATGATTCTAGCATTATTAGCATGTTACTAGCGTGTTGCTAGCATGTTTCTAACATGATTGGCATGTCTATAGCGTGATTAGCATGCTACTATCATGGTTAGAATATTGCTAACATGATTCTAGCATGATTAGCGTGTTATTAGCATGTTGTTTGCATGATTAGCAAGTTACTAGCATTTTACTAGCATGGTAAGCAAGTCACTAGCATGATTCTAGCACGATTAGCATGTTACTAGCAAGTTGTTAGCATGATTAGCATGATTAGCATGTTACTAGCATGCTGCTAGCATGTTTAACATTTGTTGTTAGCATGATTAGCAAGTTACAAGCATGTTATTAGCATGATTAACAAGTTACTAGCATGTTGTTAACATGATTAGCAAGTTACTAACATGTTGCTAACATTATTCTAGCATGATTAACATGTTACTAGCATGATGCTAGCATGTTGCTAGCATGTTTCTAGCATGATTAGCACATTACTAGCATTGTGTTGGCATTTTGTTAGCATGATTAGCAAGTTACTAGCACGTTTCTAGCGTGATTAGAATGTTACTAGCATGTTGTTAACACGATTAGCAAGTTACTAGCATGTTACTAGCATTATTCTAGCATGATTGGCATGTTACTAGCATGATGCTAGCATGTTTCTAGCATGTTTAACAAAGTTGCTAGCATGTTTCTAGCATAATTATCACGTTACTAGCATGGTGTTAACATTTTGTTAGAATGATTACCAAGTTACTAACAAGTTTCTAGCATGATTAGCATGTTACTATCATGTTGTTAGCATGTTTCTAGCATTATTAGCATGTTACTAGCATGTTGTTAACATGTTACTAGCATATTGTTAGTATGTTGCTAGCCTGTTTTCTAGCATGATTAGCATGGTACTAGCATGTTGTTAGCATTATTAGCCTGTTACTAGCATGTTGCTAGCATGTTTCTAGCATTTTTCTAGCATGGTACTAGCATGTTGTTAACATTATTAGCTTGTTGATAGCACATTTCTAGCATGATTAGCATGTTACTAGCATGTTGTTAACATGATTAGCAAGTTACTAGCATTTTGTTAGCATGTTTCAAACATGATTAGCAAGTTAATAGCATGGTGTTAGCATGTCTCTATGCTAATCCAGCTAAAACCCGTTGATTCAGTAAAAAAAAACAGCTAAGACCAGCCTGACCTGCTAAAAAAGCGGCCAAAACCACTTTAAAACCAGCTTGGGAAAACAGCCAAAGCAGCCAATCAGCTTAAGCTGATTTTAGCAGTTTTTTTCAGTAGGGAGTTGTTAAACTTTGCTATAGCAATAGGCCTTAAATACACCATAAGTCTTATTGTATAAAAGTTTTCACCCCCTCAATGAAAGTCTATGGGATTTTAGGTGGTTTTGATAGTCTGGTTTACGAAAACCATAAGCCGGATCATTTAGAAAAGATATAGCACACCGAGTCAGACGAGTCTGAAGGTCTGGGCCGAGTTTAGTGGTTATAGGTTTAAAGCTCTATGAGGAGATAGTGTTTAAATTTTGGCTCAGAAGAATAATAATAAGTTTAAATAGTAGATCAGTAAGTTGGCTTTCTCAAGCCAACTTAATTAGTGTTTCTCACTTTTGCCTAAGTACAAACATTTTCATTGATTTATCATGTAACTAATTTGATTTCTGTTTCTTTGTATGTTGTCCATTTCAGTTGAAACAATGATTGTTTTTGGACAATTGAATTTCTGTATTTGGTTACACTGAATATTTTGCTGATACTCTTACTGATGAAGGGGGGTGTTAAAACCAACAATTGATGATTCTATTACAATGCAATTTATTTTAATGTTTCCAGAAACAGTGCAAGAACTTTTAAGATCTTTTGTTCTCACCTTGACCATCTTTTTAAGTATATCGATTTAAGGGCTTTTTTGCCAGAGACAAATTAAATCTGACCACATCAAACAAATGCCATGTATATTTTGCTGTTTGTTGTGCCATATGATCTTACAAAATCACAAGATCCCTGCTGCACAAGTTTACATCCTGTGTACTGCCTCATAAAGAGGAGCAAGTGGCTTCTACCATCTTCAGTGCCTGTTCTTGTGGAGGTGTGCAGAATTTGATTAACGAAGATTGTAACTGTTGCTCTGGCTCTCTTTTCTTTGCTGTCTTTTTCTTTGCTCTCTCTTTGCTGGGGCCCTCTTATTGGGGCTCTGCTCTCTCTCCCTCTATCTTTCTCTCTCCCTCTTTCTCCCTCTCTCTCTCTCTCTCTCAGGTAACATTTTACATACATGCTGGGTACATTTAACTGTTTATGTTTTACCATCCTTCATCTATTTTGTAACCAATTCAAGTGTAACCATAATGAAATACTGTTATTAAATCATTTCAATTATAAATTATGTGCTAATTAGTCTTGATTCATCAATAACATTAAAGTGCTACCTATTGCAATACAATATAAAGTCATGTAATAGCAATGCTCTCCCACAAATTAGGCTATTCTAACTGCGCTTATTTCTGTCATTGGTATATGTGGCAGTGGGTGGTAATAGACAAGAAATGTACAGTATTATACTATCGTGCTGATAACGTTTCCTTAGTCCTTCGGCAATCCTACAGCCTGAACCACTGTAGGGAAACCAGCATACAATACCAATTTTGGGTCAACTCTGACAATGGACCAGTGGGCTCAAAAGATTCAGTTTGTCCAAGGAGAAAGATGATGCAGCAGCAGTAAACAAACTCATACAAGGTTTGAGGTAAGAATAAAATTTGATTTGTATTGTAACAGTAAACAGTAGAAAATAAATTTACATTCACATAAATTCAATTCAGAGACTCAGGAATGTTTGTACTCATTGTTACTTTATACCCCTTTTACTTCTTTACAGGGTTTATGGTGGTTTCACCTTCTTGGTAAGTTGATATTTCTCTTTTCTTTTAGATTTTAGTTGGGAATTCAAGCTAATGTGAAAATTGCTTAAAGCATTTTGTTATGAACGTCTAATTAACTTTTCTTTTTTTCTTTTTTCTTTTTTTTTAAATGACTTGTTCTTAGGTTTTTTTTATGAGATCTTATATTAGTCAACTCTTAAACCCTTGTAAGAATCCACCCACCGGCCCAAAAAAGCGGAATCCAGCGGCCTGGTCGAAGGTTTAATGCGTATTCGGTCTTTTACTTGCGCTTTTGTATTTATCAGGATTTAGTTTAAATTTTAGTCTAGCTCCGTGTTCAATCTGACTCCAATTTCAAGTGATCAGTTTTTAATTAGAAATATTGTCTAAATTTAATTATCACAAATATTGATTGTATATTAATATAGATATTTGATTATACTGGAAATCCCATACTTTCAATTATTCATTCATTAAGGACCTAATATCGCTCAGAAATTCACTCGGCCAACAGTGAACACACGGCACAAACTCGCCAGTTCTGTAACTTACTCAGAGGATACAGGGTGATTATAATACCTTTAAGTGCCTCACCCTGCTAGCAAATTTTTTCTATAATCCCTAATGGAGAGCCCCCTGCCCCGCTCATTGGTACTTAAGTATGATCTGCCCTGGACACAGATTTGCGGAAATGTTTTGCGAAATATTTCAGAAGAGATCAGAATAAATCAAATATAACTATTTATTATTTGTCAGGTATAATTGTATCATGCCAATTACATAATGAAACAATTAGAAGCCAATTTGAAAAAGGTAATGCAATTGTAAATCACATTGTAGCCGCGTGGCAACCCTGCTCCTGTACACAGACACTGTAGCCATATGGGGAACGGCCAAGTGATCCACGCAGGAGACAAACAAATTTAACATAGCCACACATGTAACAGTTATCCTAATTTAGCACAAGACACATGGTCTAAAATGCATAGCATCTACAACCTTTTACCTAAGTATTTCAAAGAACACTTACAGTAAAGCAGTCATGTGTTTTAGAGAATAAACTTAACTAGCCTATGTGCACATGTAGTAGCACAAACAACTATACAGTGTGTTCTATGGGCACAATGCGTTTAACACAATTACATTTTTGAATAAAACCGAAATGGATACCTGACAGCAGAGAGACACACAGCAGCGAGAGTTCTGGTGCAAAGCTCCAGAGACTCACACACTGCATGGGTTTTTTTCTGACTACAGAATCCCAAATGACAATAATGCCACTTCGCTTATATACTCAGACCAGAAACAAAGAAATCTTCAAATCAGTTGTAAAAACATAAAATACCTTTTGGTTTGTTAGGTTCTCGTGACCCAGGGTCACACCTGGCTGGAGATAAAGGGGGACACACCCCCTCCTCAGCAGAACACAATTCTACAAAAGTTTTACATTTTTCTCATAATATAAATGACTACTGTGAAATTGAGACCAATTTACCAATCGCACATAGACCTTCAGAACGATACCATGCATGAAGAGGTTAAGATCATGAATTATTAAGATATAATAAATGCAGTTTGTAATTCTGGCAACTTGAGTTCTTGACACTTCTATGTCATGCCCAGGGGGATAGGAGGGGGCCTAAGGATGGGACAGATGAGCAAATAGTCTTTCTCCCAGATCTTCCTGTCAGATTAGAGAGTTTATTGTTTTGTTGCATGGCATGTGTGTTACGAGAGTTCCTGAGTTTCGGCTTCACGAGGAATTAATTTCATAAGGAAATAATTTCTCTCCTTACACCCTTAATCCATACAATCAACACAGACGTAAAAAAGGGTAATCAACAAATAAAACAAAATTACATTTGCTCTGAATGAAATACCCAAATTCCCCGAAGTCCTCAATTTCCTCAATGAAATGACAAGAAATAACTCTGAGAAAGCAAACATTGTGTTGCTAATTTGCGACACAATTAGAACATTTTTCTAGAACATTTTTATGTCTAACAACTTCTCCAATAACCAAAATGCACTCTTCCAAACTTGCGGTGGACACCACTTTAACTCCAAGCTGCCACATTGATGAACCAAAAGCATCAGTTTTGAGCTGGGCTACCGACAGCCAAAAAACAACAAACTTTGTCTTCGTTCACAAGAACTATAACAAGAAAAAACATGAAAGAATGCTACAGCGGACACAACTCAAACTCATCACACTCTCTCAACAGACATTCACGCATGCACACAGAAATAGAGAGAGCATGTAGCTTTATGAATATAAATAAAATAAAGAAAGGGAGATTCCGTTAAGGACTTGAATCTGGCCTATGGCCTTTAACTCAGATATACAGAAAGGCAGCTTCCCCCACGCTACTAAAGGTGTGACAATCAGCAGACCCTCAATGTATTCACTTCTTACCTTATAACATTATTAATGCAATTATACTTGCTATGTAAATGCAGTCATGCTGAAACAAGTGTTTCTGTGTAGATTCCTAGTGTTTGTCTTTGGAATTTTATTGTTGAAGTTGTTCCACTTGTTTCTGTGTTCACTCCCCATGTTTCCCTTTCGAGGTAACTCAAACTGCATCCTCTAGCGGTCGCTATGGTGAACGCCTTCAGTGTGACCAGTGTCTGAAGCAAATGTCTAAAAACGACAATAACATTGGCCGGCGGCTGCTTATGACGTCACCAAGAGAACACTTCATCCTCTTCTTCATCTTCACTGCCATTTTGTCTATGATAGCAAGCAGACTAGGAGTGCATGTCTCTTGTCAGAGGCTTTGCTCCGTGTGCTTCTGTGTGAGCACTAGGTGAAGAGCGTGAACACAATGGCCAATCAGCGGTGTTTAAGAATCCACTCAACAGCGTTCAAATGTTAGTGGGAGATGGACATTTTTTAAATTTCAGTACCGACTGGTATCGTGGTTGGTACTTTTGACAACACTAGTTCTGAGAACTAAGAACTCTTCTCCTGGAGCTCTGTGTGCAGTCAAGGCTGCCCTTATGAGCTTGGCAGTTCTCCCCTCACTGCAGGAGGGTTGTCTATGAGCTTGCCTCTCCCAGGCTGAGCATGTGAGTTCTCCTCTTGAGCTGAGGGCCAAGAACTCCACACTTGGAGCTCCATAGGCAGCATACCAGGTTGTTAGGCCATCTTCGCATCCCTGTTAGCTGGCTCTTATGGTTGAGCTTGGCAGTGCTCCCCTGATACTGGAGGGTCGCCTATGAGCGTGTCGCTCCCAGGATGAGCATCTGAGTTCCCCTCTCATTTCTGAGAGTCGAGTCCTCCGCTCCCTAGAGCTCCACGAAGCAACCATACCAGGTGGATTTGTTCCCCTCATTACAGGGTCACAGAGCTTCCATTATGCTACTGCCCTTATGGTTGAGTTGGTGGTGCTCCCCTCAGTTGAGGGTCTCCTATGAGTATGCCACTCCCAGCGCCACCATCATGTGCCCCTCTGAGCATGTGAGTTCTCCTGTCACTTTGAGAGTTGAGTACTCTGCTCTCTTGAGCCTGTGAAGCAGTCATATCAGATTGTTAGGCCATCCTTGTAGCTCTCCTGATGGACTGTAAGCGACAGTGCCCCTTCTTGCTTGATGGGCCACCTTAAGCACGTTACTCTCAGGAGTGTTATACGCAAGGTCAAGTATGTGAGTCCTCCTCTTACTCAAAGAGTTGAGTACTCCACTCCCCAGAGCTCCATGATGCAGTCATTCCAGGTTGCTAGGCCTCTTCATGGCCTCTATAATGGCACTAAGTTCTTTCTAAAATCCACGTTTATGGTAAGTGCACATGCTGAGCATCCTTCTGCGCTTTCTAAAATCCATATTGGTAAGGGTCACATGCGGCCAGCATCATACCCTTTTTCATAGTTGGTCAGACCCCGGTTCTCACCTTGGGTCACACTCTAGACATGTATCCTTAGTGATACTATAAGAAATGTTTCCCATCTGACTGGGCTGCGGGGGTATACGGCTGCCAGCTCGAGGGTATCACGGTTCATGGGTCTGTGTGCTCATTCTGTGTCTGTGTGTGTGGGTGTTATCCGCTCCTTGTGCTCATCAGTGTTGCCTAGTTACCGCGCACCTGACGAGCTGATCAGAGCGGTCACAGGTGTAGCTCGTCTGCACTGCCTATATCTGGCTGGCGTTTCTGTGGAGTGTTGTCAGATCGTTGTTGCTCATGTCTTGTCTGGTTCTCTGTCAGACCTTCTCGTTCCTGAGTGTATTCCCGCCTGTTACCTGTTCCCTGGAGGGTTTGGACTGCTCAGATTATTCCCTGCCTGAGCTTACTCTGCACTGCCGGGTTACCTGCACTTCTACTTGATGTAGTTGGAGTTGTCTAATAAAGACTTAATTTTCACTCGCAATTGGATCTTGTGTTTCTGTTTCATGACAGAGAACACTTGGCAAGAAAAGAGCGGCATTGCTGGGACTCACCAGAGTAAAAATCTGGAGACGGAAGGCGGGGTTCGGTGAAACGAGCAGCCTGATTCGGGACAGAAGACACAGGTGGATTAGGTGCAGTGTGTTGCTGGACGGACTCAGTCTGGAAACGTTGTAGCTGGGTGGTAAGCTCCGAGACCTGAGAGACCAGGGCTTGAACAGCGCGATTTGAGGCTGCCATCTGTTCCTCCTGGCGATCCATGCGTGAATTACTGTGAGCCAAAAAGTCTCTTAAATCTGATGCACTCGCTGGATCCATAATGGTCAGATCGTTCTGTCATGAAACAGAAACACAAGATCCAATTGCGAGTGAAAAGGAAGTCTTTATTAGACAACTCCAACTACATCAAGTAGAAGTGCAGGTAACCCGGCAGTGCAGAGTCTCAGCTCAGGCAGGGAACACACACACAGACACAGAATGAGCACACAGACCCATGAACCGTGACAGAGGGATCTGGAGAAAGAGATCCTATGGGAAGTCTCCTTCTCAAGTACAGTGGAGGTGTATACTGCCGGTTCCTTGCAATTCCCTTAATCTCATCAGTTTTTAAAACTCTGCCTCTGGCAGACAGGCAGATTGGCTATCTTAGTAGCCTCCCTGGAAGAATTAGTGGTTGATGTATGAAGTCCCCTTAGGTGACAAGCCAGGGTCTGGTAATATGGAGAACCTATACCCCCCGCCATATCCCCTTAAAGGAATCACATTGCTATCTGATTCAAACCCTTTGAGCTCTGCCCTGGGACCGGGCTTTCTTTGTTCAGCCTTTTACAGGTAAGTTACTTTGGGTATGTAGCTTGGGCCTTTGGCCGAAGGGGATATCGTCACTGACAGCCACCGAGGCGTCTATGGGGCAACTTCTATGGCTATGCGGTAGAGTTAGTATTCGCCTTGGTGCTTGGCATGCACTCCACTCAGCATGAGTGTGGGAATTTCGTTCCCCATAGTGATCACTAGAGGACACAGTTCGAGTTCCCATGAAAGGGAATGTCTCAGGTTACGCATGTAACCATGATTCCCTGAAAAGGGAACGAGACAATACGTCCTCTTTCTAGATTCTGGATTCTAGATTTCCTCACTGGTAGACCTCAAGTGGTGAAAGTAGGCCAGTTCACCTCCAACTCCATCACCCTGAATGTGGGAGCTCCATAGGGCTGTGTCCTGAGTCCTCTGCTCTATTCTCTCTACACACGCCCTATACTCCTCTTATGATCAGTGGGACCCCAGTGGAGAGGGTGGCCAGCTTCAAGTACCTTGGTGTAAACATCTCAGAGGACGTGACTTGGACTTCACACATCCAAACTCAGGTTAATAAAGCCAGGCAAAGACTGTACCATCTTATCATCATAGAAAGTGTATTGAGTGTGGTATGGGAACAGCTCCAGTCAAGACTGCAAAGCCCTGCAGAGAGTTGTGCGCTTAGCTGAGCGCATCTCAGGGTCTGCTCTCCCCTCTCTACAGGACATCTACCTCAAACGCTGCAAAAGCAGAGCTGTTAAAATCATCAAGGACTCCAACCACCCTGGTAACTGTCTTTTCATTTTGCTGCCATCTGGTAAGCGCTTCCGTAGCCTGATGGCAAAAACCGAGAGACTTAGGAGGAGCTTCTTCCCCCAGGCCATCAGGCTCCTAAACTCAAACTCAGTCTCTTAACACCAACATGACTTCACTTAATTATCAGTAAGACACTTAATATACTGACATTGCCACTTGCACACAGCAATTTCTGTAATATTTTATTTATTTACTTTTTTACCCCTATTGCTGCTATGTAACTACCCTGTACAACCTGTTTGCACATTCTTCTCTTGTACATTCCTGCTCATCTTAATATTTATTAAGTCTACAGTATACTGTCCTGCGCATTTTATTTTATTCTTATTTTTTTATCTTACTTTTTCCATACCTATATTTATATATAATTTTCTTGTGTTTGTATTCTTTAATAATTGCACTGTCCATGGAGCGGACCTGACTTACATTTCACTGCTGGTCATATATTCTCTATATAACCATGTATGTGACAAATAAAAAAATTTAATCTTGAAAATCTTGAATCTTTTCTTTCCATGCCTCGGATGCAAGCTTCAAATGAAGAAACAGATTATGTGTTCTCTCTGCGCCCTTTTTATACTGTGGTCGCCCCGGTAGTGACATCATAGGCTGTCGCCGGCCAATGTTATTGTCGTGTTTAGACATTTGCTTCAGACACAGGTCATGCTGAAGTCATTCCCCATAGGACCACCAGAGGACGCAGTGTCTCGTTCCCTTCTCAGGGAACCATGGTTACATGCGTAACCTGAGACATTATTCCCTGCTTGCCTCTTTTGTTGTCATGGTTACCCTTGTTAGTTTCTATGGTAATTAATTAGTCTCACCTGTTGCTTGTTAGCTCATTGTTCTCCTCTTTGTATATATAGCCCTTGTGTTTCACTTGTTTCTTTGTCAGTTGTTGATAGTAATGGTTGCCGTTATACCCGTATTTTGTTTATTTTATCTATTTATTTATTATCCTTTATTTTACCAGGAATTACCAGGAATTATCCCATTGAGATATAAATCTGTATTGCTCTGTGTTTCTTGTTCTTTGTTTATTTTGTTACTTTATTAAACTCCCTGGATATAGATCCTTGTGTCTGCCTGTTTTCTCCTGTTCCTGCAACATTACACATGCCACCTCAGAGCTGCATTAAACACTTCTGTATTATATCTGGTGCTACACATGCTATTTCCTCCTCCCACTACACGAGGGAACCAGCACCAAAATATTAATATCTGGTTCCCTCCACACCTGTTCTGCACACTTCATCAGTCAGTCTGTGTATATATAGCCCTCTTTTTGGCAATTATGTACATTATTTACTGGATATTCCCCTCTGTGGTAGGGTCCTTGCTGTTTGCCTGTTTTTGACTCTGCATACTGTTTCAGACTTGTTTTCCTGGACTGTTTTCATGCACAGTATTTGACCCCTGCCTGTTTTGACCCTGTTTTTGTCTTTGTCCATTAAACCTCCTTGCTCATGGATCCTCACAAGTATCCTGTGTTACACTGTGCTACCTCTGCAGTGCTACGATGGATGTTGTTGATATTGATTTTATTTTATTTGTAACATCCCTGTGGTGTCTTATTATTCTAACTGAATTTACATGAGGATAGATGGACAGGACCATAACAACCCAGCAGCAGGACTGGTATCTGTTTCTTTGTGCAAGGAGGAACAGGAGAAGCACTGCCAGAGCCCCCAAAAATGACTTCCAGCAGGCTACTTGTGTGCATGTTTCTGACCAAACTGTCAGAAACAGAATCCATGAAGGTGGCATGTAGGCCGGATATCCTGTAATGGGACCTGTGCTCACAGCCCAGCGCCATGCAACTCAATGGCCAGAAAACATCAGAATTGGCAGGTCCAGGGGCGTCATGCACTTATTATTTTTGAGGGGGCACGACTGAATGTGGGGGTATCTCGAAATATCGTGATTATCAAATATGTGTAGTAAATGCATTTTGCACCGTTATAGATCATGTTAGTTGATCTATACCGGGCGATGGGCAAAGTAGACTAGTGTTAGTGTAATCTATTAACTACACATAAAACCCGTCTTTTTACTTAAGTACGCCTACCAGATATGGGTGTCATGCCATAAAATATTTTTAATACGATTGACTTTGTATTTAACGTGAATTTAATAAAATCATTGATAGTTACTAATTATAACACTTTCATTGTACAGAAAGAGAGCAAAGAACATTTACATTATCATAGAACATTATCATTAACTAGCCAGAGTTCAAGCACTCTCAAAAACTCCCATTATAATCACTGAAGCTGCTTACACTGTGAAATGCATATCTTTCTTACATCGTACGCACATCTGCACTTCGTTGTTTCTGATGACAGAATTAATTCGCCAGAGATCTGAATTCAGTCACCGAAGCACGCCTGAACAAAACTCCGGTGTTTCAGCGATGACTCATCTGAACGCCTCTGATTGGTCACTGCATTCATAAGCTTAACAGAATCATGTGTTATTGGTTATAATGAGCAGCGCTGTAAAAACGCGTCTGTCTCTGGCTCAGCACCAGCCAGCGAATGCTGATTTGAATTTAGCAGCTTGTGATGTGCCGCACATCACACCCGTGTGATTGTATCAAATATAAAAAAAAATATTATTTTGCTATTTTTGCTTTAGGAAGCTGCATTCCAAATCCACTTGGCTCAAAAATTTGAGGAGGCACGTGCCCCCTCGGTTTGAATGGGCATGACGCTTCTGGGCAGGTCTATCATTGGTGTCACATTCTCTTCACGGATAAGAGCAGGTTCACACTGAGCACATGTGACATGTGAGTCTGGAGATGCCGTGGGGAGCATTATGCTGCATGCAACATCATCCAGCATGACTGTTTTGGTAGTGGAAAACATTGTTTAAGTACCCACATTCACCCTAAGCAAAAGCTCCACTCTTCACCACAATGGTAACCCCGTGTAACACTGTAATTTCAAAATGTATTCCTGTTAAGTCCCATGCAAAGCATGTTGGGAACTACAATTTATGTCAACATCAAAAAGTATTTTTGAGCTCTTGATTATAATCTAGTAGACTGCACATAGAAAATTACATTATTAAAAGCAACCATATAAATTTTAGAATAGAAACACAATTTTGTCATGTAATAATAAATAATATGATTGAGTAAATCTGTACTTAATAAATATATTTTCTTTAAATATAAGCCAAAATATTACTTAAATATAAAACTAAAAACCTTTTGTTAGTCAATGTTTAGTTCACTTACTATAAAGACAATTTTTGAAAAAAAAAATATGCATCATATTTCTGTTATGTACTATAAAAATTACATTAATAATAATAATCATAATAATAATAATAATTGATTAGACCACTTTAAAAAATTTATTTAAATAAATGACAGTTGTTTCCATTTTTGTCTGTGTATACATGAAATGTAAGATAGCAATAGTCTTGAAGACAAGTTGCATTTTATAATGTTACGTTTTTCACCAAGTAGTACCGAGTGACACTCCCAGTGGGTAACCACTGTAAATGTCAATAAAGAATAAATGAGAAAGATCACAGTACCGACTGTTCATGTAACTTGTCTGAGGTAACAAAATATGTTCATTTGCTAAAATTCTTTAGAAAATCCAGGAAGGTATCTTTAAAAATGCACATACCTTTTTAAAAGATAATAATGCAGCTCCAGCTATTTTCTGTATTACCGCGACAATACTTCTGAGCATAAACCTCCCAACAACCTCTTCAAGCTACTAATAACTGCATTGCGCAGGAGTGTGCAAACACCTTTCCTGTTTCCTGAGTGATCTTCCTGTACATTCCTTTACTTTACACCTTTTAACATAACAAGGAAGAGGTCAGTCTGAGAATAAAAGGCTGACCTAGGAGTTTAAAGGTTAACACAACACTTTAAAGCAGTTTGTGAGCTATATTCCATCTGACTAACAGTCATTGTAAGTACAATTACCCCCTCCTAACCCAACTGCTCCTTATTTCATTGTTCATGATTTTTGCACTGGGGCTGGTCCTGGTGACCTTTATCTTGCTTATTTTGTTATCCAAGCTGATTTTGCAGAATTTCAGAATATGCTGTTTGGCTTAGTGTAGGAAAAGTATGTAGTGTGGCAACAATAACTGCCATGGCATTACGACACATCATGATTTTATCATGAAAGAGTGGGGACTATTTTCTTTTAAAAATACCTCATTAATGGTAGCCCTGTTTGACACAACACAACAGCAACCCAACCTAAAACAATTTGACAAAACCAAGCTATTAACTATGGAGGACCGAGAGTGCCACTTAAAAATACAATGAAGAATCAATTTATTGATCTAATAATTCAAACATAAAAATGTATATAAATAAATCACTTTTTAAATGGACAAATTAATAGACATACTTAAAGATGTTTATTTAAAGGGGTCATATGATGCTTTTTTAAAGATCATTATTTTGTTTATTTGGTGTAACAGAATATGTTGACATGCTTTAATGTTAAAAAAAAACATTATTTTTCAAATACTGTACAATATTGTAGGTCCTCTATGCCCCGCCTCTCTCAAACACGTAGTTTTCAACATTCGTGTTTTTAAATGTAGTTTAATAAAACAATAAAACAATAAATTTAAAAAATCTTTTTTAACGAATAAATAAATAGACAAATTTAAAACTGTTTATTTAATTCATGTTTTAAAACGTGGATTAATAAAACAATAAAAATTACATTATTAAATATTTTTAAATGCACATTTTAAATCGCTTTTTAAAGGGGTCATATGATGTTGCTAAAAAGAACATTATTTTGTGTATGTGCCTTTCTGAAACGCATCGATTTTTACAAAGCTCATCGTTCTGAAAAGCGAGGTGTGCTCTGATTGGCCAGCTATCCAGTGCGTTTGGATGAATAAATCAAAAGTAGGTCAGTACACTTGAATCAAAACGCGATATGGACTAGGGTCTGTAAATATTCAGCAGCAAAAAGACAATATATGAATCCTGCACGTTCTGCGTGTCTCTGTGGAAATCAGGCGCGGACTGACCATCAGGAGAACCGGGACAATTCCTGGTGGCCTGGCTGCTGATTTTGCCCGCTTTTTTAATATTATTGTTATTATATAATTGCCTGCCGAATGTACTAATGCGATTGTTTCCGAATTCGACATTCAATAATAAATCTCTAATAAATCATGAATCGGTTAGTCGTGATTGGGAATGCACTTCGGCTCGTGCGCCTCCGCCAAACGGTTTAGATCAGAGTAATCAATGCAAGAGATTTGAGTGGACTGTATAAGCGCACAGGTGGAGCAGAGAAGCAAAATTAATGCTCAGGATTTCAAGTGCAGGTCAGTTTCATCTGTAAATATGCTATAGTTTTGTCTTTGTTTACTTAGTTAAGCAGTAGCAGCCCATTACTCATCAATCATCACTCAAAATACTGTATAGGGCCTACTAAAGGAAAAAAGTAATCAGTTACATTACTTTAATAAAGTAATTGAAAAAGTTACACTACTATTACTTTTTAAATAGGGTAACTTGTAATCTGTAACCTATTACATTTCCAAAGTAACCTTCCCAACACTGGCCATTGGACAGTACACACGTGGGAGCAACCAATCAACTTTTGCCTGGATTTGAAGAGCCAACCCTCTCTCGCTTGTAAATGTTACACGCACTGTCATTGGACAGTGAGAAAAGCTGTACTTCATTACAGCGGGAGTATGAAGATGGTTTGAAGTGACGCAAAATGTCAGGGGAATCTGAACGTGTTTGGAGAGGGATTGTGGATGATTTGTTAGCTTTAGCTGATTTCTGCGAAAGAAATTCTTCTCTCGGTTATCAGGGGCTGGCGCAAAATGCAGCATCGGCATCTCGCAGCGGTACTTCCGGCTGCATCTCCAGCAGCACGGACTTTCTTCGCTGGCCAATTACATCATTTGATGTAATACTTTTTTATTTAAAAAACTACATTTCAACAAAATAACATTACGTACCACATGACTGTCATTTGTAGGCATTTATCATGAAGTTTGTTAATAAAGCCAGTGTATGTTTGATATTCGCTGCATAATAGTCTAGGCTGCATTAGGGGCCGTCTGCAAATTTACCTCACAGTACAAAACGAAGTTCAATAATTCATTCAAATTAATGTTTTCACTGCAGGTCTATAGTAAAAACAATAGTAATACAAGCTTTACAGTTTGCTAATCTGTATAGTTAAATGTTCTATTTAAATGTTAAAAGTCATTTTATTTAAAACACATCGGATGTTATAACCCAGTTGGTGGAATTGTCATTCGGTCTCTTGCCCATCAAGCGCTGTGATAGCGCTAAGAAAAGCTTTCTCTGGTATAAATTTACTGCTAGAATACACGAAGGTGGTTTTGAAATATTTTTTTCATGTCGATAAAAAAGGGGTTGCATACTGTTAAAACTGATTGTGGTAGTGATATCTTTAGGACTGTCGACTGTATAGAACAGTGTCAAGCGAAAGCGAATGTCCGGCGACCTAAAACCTAACTAACTTTATACCGCACTAGTTCACCACTACATAAGAGCAGGGGCGCAACTGCACATTTGCTGAGAGTATGCAAGATCAGTGTTGGCGCCCCCCTGAATTCTAGTAACCCCTAACACTAACTCCCGCAGAAAACTTTCTGCAAGTCAATGACCAAAAGCCCATTACTAGCTTGTGCATGGAAGTATACAAACTCATCAGGAGTGAAAAAAGAACCCCCTTCACCCTTTTTTTAATACCATAGGGGAAAAAGTGTAAAGAAAAAAAAGAAAAGTTGTCACATAACATCGCCTTTAACTCCTGATGGCAGACCCCAGACAGTAGAAAAACATTTTTCTATTCATTTTTATTTTCAAACATTCAATATTGCTCACTTTTTAGTTAGGTAATTTGATCTCAGCTTGTCTAACAGACATTTAATAATAATAATAATAATAATTTTTATTTATATAGCGCCTTTCCAAAACCCAAGGTCACTTTACAAGTCAGGTTTAAGGAACAGAAACAGATAAACATCAAAACCAGAAGACAGAACACATAGCAAGAGCTGAGAGTGATATACAGAGACCACTTACAAAGTTAGATTAGAGGTACATGAGAATGTAGATAAACATCCTTAACAGGGTACAAATTACAGATTGAGAAATGAAGAGTAATACTCAGAGAAAAATGTGTTTTAAGAGGTTTTTGAAGGAGAGAAGGGAGGATGCTTTTGACGGATGTTTTCTTGCTGGATGACGGACCATCACCTTCAGCTATGCTGATGACACTCAACTCTACCTCTCATTCCATCCTGATGATCCGACGATAGCTGCTCGCATCTCAGCTTGTCTAACAGACATTTTTTGCTGGATGAAGGACCATCACCTTCATCTCAACCTTGCCAAGACAGAACTGCTTGTGGTTCCAGCAAACCCATCGTTTCATCACCATTTCACCATCCAGTTAGGCACATCAACCATAACTCCTTCAAAAACAGCCAGAAACCTTGGAGTTATGATTGATGATCAGCTGACTTTCTCAGACCACATTGCTAAAACTGCCCGGTCCTGCAGATTTGCTTTATTCAACATCAACTTTTTTTGTTTTATTAATCCACGTTTTAAAACATGAATTAAATAAACGGTTTTAAATTTGTCTATTTATTTATTCATTAAAAAAAGATTTTTTAAATTTGTTTTCTTTAACTACATCTTTAAATATGTCTACTAATTCGTCCATTTAAAAAGTGATTTATTTATATACATTTTTATGTTTTAATTATTAAATCAATAAATTGATTCTTCATTTTATTTTTAAGTGGCACTCTTGGGCCCCCATACTGTAGTGCTGCAGCTGCAGAAAATAAGAGGCAGATGCTGAAAGAGGCTGCTCCAGTGCACACCAAGAGCTGCAAGTAGAGAAAATAAGATACCAGATTCAAAAAAGTGTGGGAAATAATCTGAGAAGGAAAAATTAATGGGGGAAAGGATGAGGGTGGCTATGGCTGTTACGGAAGGAGACTCACACAGAGGATTAGAAAAATAGCAATAAAGTTTATTTTCAACACTGAGTGCAGGAGATTCGGGGAGGTGAGTAATAGCGCTGAATATAGTCCTTTAAGGGAGAGGAGGAGAGTAACCCTGTCACTGGTCCTCCAGGAGATCGTAGAATCGGGGATAGAGGACAGCACACACCTCCGCTGATTGGGAAACGGAGCTTTCACGGAGTGGATGAGACACATACAGGCAGCAAAGTAGGAGGGTAAGATGAGTCTTTTTATATTTCAAACCGAGCTGTGATTGAAATTATGAATGAATGACGTGAAATTGGAGTCTTTCCGGTAGAACTTACGCTGGTGCTTTCATTTCTTACACTTCACACAATATTTGATTAGGTAACACTTTATTTCGATAGTCCACTTTAGACATTCTATTAACAGTAAGTAACTTTGCAACTACATATCAACTAGCAGTTAGTAGAGTATTAGTAGACTGTCTGCTTAATATCTTCTAACACTTTCTTTGTCAACAATCTACTAACCCTAAACCTACCCTAACAGTCTACTCTGAGAGTTAGTAGACATGGAGTTGCAAATTAATGAGAATTAGTTGACATGTAGTTGACATGTAGTTACAAAGTTACTTATAGTTAATAGAATGTCTAAAGTGGACTATCGAAATAAAGTGTAACCTTTGATGAACTCCAAAATATTGGATATAAGCACTTAAATATCTGTTGTAACTCTACTTGTTACTTTGAATCAATCAGTGTTCAATTATTTTAAAAAAACATATAACCTCAGTTGTAAATCAAACTAGAAAATCAACAGTTCTCAATGAAATATAGATATCCTTCTATTTCAACCCTCAATTGTTCACTCTTTCAAGAAAAGTGAAGAAGTGAATAAGAAGAGAAAAGTAATTCAATTTCCTACCATTCGCAGAGTTCAGATAACAGACTCAAGGGGGGCTCGCACCAACAGGAGGGGGAGGGGTCGTGTTACTCTCTACACTGCACTCAACCTGAGGGATTCCTGCACTTTCAGTCTTTGAGGAGACAAAAAGAAAAACAGCACATACCACAGGAACGGTATAACAGCCATAGTTAATCTAAGACTATAAAGATTTGTTCCTGTTTTATTTATAGTGATGTCTCAGCCACAGACGATTGCTACGCATAAGTGACAGTGACGTGACATGTGGCCAAGTAGGGTTACCCATACTCGGAATTAGTGATCTGCATTTAACCCATCCTAAGTGCACACACACAGCAGTGAACACACACACCGTGAACACACACCCGGAGCAGTGGGCAGCCATTTATGCTGCGGCGCCCGGGGAGCAGTTGGGGGTTCGGTGCCTTGCTCAAGGGCACCCATCCAAAGTGCACACACACAGCAGTGAACACACACACACCGTGAACACACACCCGGAGCAGTGGGCAGCCATTTATGCTGCGGCGCCGGAGCAGCAGTTGGGGGTTCGGTGCCTTGCTCAAGGGCACCTCAGTCGTATTGAAGGTGGAAGAGAGCGCTGTACATTCACTCCCCCCACCTACAATCCCTGCTGGTACGAGACTCGAACTCGTAACCTTTGGGTTACGAGTCTAACTCTCTAACCATTAGGCCACAACTTCACATAAGCTGCACATGTTCGTTACTCTTTAGCTTCGCCTACAGCACACCTCCAGGAACTTGACTATTTTTGGAGAGAAGTGTAAAGCTGCATCTTTCTTTTATAAATCTGATACAATTAAAGACTCTTAGGAGATATGAAGGATACAAAACTACTCTGTAGATTTTTAAGATAAGACGAGATTGGCAGAAACTGTGTGGTTATGTCCCCTTCAAATAAATAATTAAATGAATTGCAGAGCGCTCTAATTTCAAGCTATTTGTCAGATTCTAAGACTGCTTCACTATTTTCATGTATACTGTAAGTAAACCTCACTCCAGACTGAGACTATATCAATTAGCTTCAGCTATGTGAATTAGTCTGCATCAGGTAAATAACTAGTTGGCATGTCTGTTTTCTATGAGGTGGCGCATTAAAGTAGTCCATACTCTCATTGTAAACTTGTGCATGTGAAGGCCTTTCTATAGTTTTGTTGTGTTTTATGTTTGTCCCGTCAATATACATGACTTTCTCACTGGATTTCCTCCACAACTTGTAATATTCTTAATCAACGTTCAGAGTTTGAAGGCTTAAATACTACGTTTTTTTATTAAAATGTAGATTTCCATGACCTGTGGATCATTAATGTCCTGGTCGGTTGCATGCCTGTTTGTGACGTACTGCTATACTGTTGCATTACATTTATTCTTGTGCAAAGGTTTTTATTAAACAATGCTTTTGCAGGGTTGAATAGCTAGCTAAAGTTCAATTTGCTAGTAAGGAGTGTTGTCAAATAAGAGTGTCTTATCCTCCTGCAAGGATACCACAAGGTTTATTATCAATCTTCATCCTTGCTACCATACATTCTTAGTATTTCTTTATCTTATGTGTTATGTGATCTGGTTTATTTTCTTTTGGGGGTTCACTCATTGGATTCCAACTGTTAGATGGAGTTCTGTCTGCAGAGTCTATCAAGCGGTTGCGGGAGTAAAGGCCCAAAAATATTTATATTCATTTCAGTACCTGTATTTATGCTTTTTCTGAGTCTTTCTGTGAGAACTTAAACACTATGGTGGGTTCGAGAGAAAGAGACAAACAGTATGGTATGAGGCGGTCTGATATATGAAGGTTTCAGGAAGTCAGGTGATTGTTTTTGGGGCGTGGCCCCGCTCCCGAACCTCAGTTAACCAGTCAACTCCCTTTCACGAGCTAGGACCATGCCACAAACAAGCTATGGAATAGTTAATTGAACAGGATGTTGGGAAAGAGTAGAAAGAGGATGAAGGGGTAGAGGGAATAGGATGATGCTCAGGTTGATCAGGCCATCTAGAATTGATGGCCCAGAGAGACTCACCCACTTCACTGGGTATCGTCTCGATCAAATATTAAGGCCAGATGATTAAGACCCCCTAAGTTGGGAAGAGCTGAGTTAAGCACAAGCTTGACGGAGGTCTTCAAGATTGTTGCAGACGTAAGTGGGGTATGCTTATGATAACTGACAGTCGAGAATTCTGATAGTTTCATCTGAGATTCCACATCTGGCTGCTGATGTCGCTGCCCCGATGCGAAGGCATTAACTGAATGATGTTCAGGACATAAGCCGGAGACACAGAGGATTTGATAGAAGTGCTTGCTAAACCGGGTTCTTGTGGCCGGTTTCTGGTTTCCCTAAGGAAGAGCTGTTCATTGAGATATGCTTGGTTTGCGTATCTTAGAGCTGACATATTCAGAAATAGGTTTGAATGGACTGAGAAGGAGTTTGGACAGAAGATGTAAATAGGAACGACGTTTCTAGTTGGTCGGATTTACTTTTCCAAAGGGTGAAGATGGGAGTATCTGAGGAGTGGATAGTAGTGTCTGAGATACAGGGATGATAGAAGGATTGAATGTAGATGAAGTCGGAGCGAATTCTGAGCATAGTGGGAAGCCGAAGAATGCTAGTAGGAATGTGGACTCTTAAGGTTCGATCTGTCTCGGGATGTAGATAGCCTGATCGTATAGAGAGGATGCAGAGGCTAAATAGTTCAGTGGTTAGTGGAAGGTGTTTAATGGTTAACGCAGGTTCTTTTTTTCGTAAGCCTTTAATAGCATGGATGTGTGAGAATGAGAGATAGTAGGGCAATTGTAGCCAGTGGTTTGTTTATAGAATAAGTTAGAAGCACACGTGTGGATCTTAGGAAGGAATGAGCGTAAGATATTAAGTTGTGAATGGATGGCACGTCGGTTGATGGGAAAAGAAGCTGATAGAAGGAATGGTAAACTTTGTAGGATAAATGTTGATTCTGGAGCCAAAAGTCTGAATTTCTGGAATGAGAAATGAGACGAAGAGTCGGCTATGAGATTAAGGTGTCCAGGTATGTGAGTTGCTCGGAGGAGCAATTGTTGTTGAGCGGAGATAAATGAGCCTGCACATGAATTGCATAATAACTGCCGAACATGATCTCCCTTGTTTATAATTTCGACTACTACTGCATAGTCCGAGTAGATGAGTATTGATTTGGACTAGAAATGAGACGAATTGGAACATCACTGAATTCAATGATGAACTGCCTTTAACTGAAAAATTTGTGTTTACTATTGTCATTTTGCATTATTGACACTATTTTCCTAATTAATGCTGTTCAGTTGCTTTGACACAATCTGTATTGTTAAAAGCGCTATATAAATAAAGGTGACTTGACTATTCGTACCTCCAAAGGATGGCTGCTATGACTATGGGATATATTTCACAATGCGGTGGAGACTGTGCATGACTGCTGATTGAGGGAACTGATCTCTGGAGGCTGATCGGAAGAAACCCAGCGCCCACCATAGTAACCGCTGAAGCCTATTGAGGGTGCTGCGTCAGTGTATAGTTGGGTGTAGCAGGGATGAGAGATGTAGTCATTATGGCAAAGGAAATGACGATCCATGATGGGAGGTGTTGTTGCCGGAGGCGCATTTCCATTGCATGCTTATCTAATGTGACTCTGTCATGGAGAGAAGGGATAGTTTCTGCTTTCGACAGAATGTCTGACGCGAAGGATTTCCCTTGAGGATTTATCCAGATGGCATAGTTGAGGTAGCCTAGAAGTCCTTGTAGCTGACGCTTTGTACATCTATCTAACTCAGAGTAAGTGCAGAAAGTGGAGAAATGCAGAATTAATGGGAAGCATATAATAGCAGATAAAGTCAAATTTGTTGCATTTATGGCGGAAGTAATAAACTGTTCAGCCCAATCAGAAAGCAGAACGGAAAGAATAAGGATCATAATTAGGGCAGCTGGAAAATACTTGGATATTGAGGGAATTACAATAGATGAGATTAGTGAAAAGATCAAAGGACAAACTGCAAACACACAAGCATGTGCTGGATCTTAATGTTGCTGACAATTGTACAATGGAATGCGAGAAGTTTATTAGCTAATGGGCAAGAATTTAAAAGATACATTGATGAATTAGATAATAAACCTAGTGTTGTGTACAAGAAACTTGGCTAAAGCCACAATTAAAGTTCACATTACAGGAATATAATGTAACACGTAGGGATAGAAATGATGGAATTGGAGGTGGGGTAGCAACTTTTATAAGACAAGGAATAGTGTTTAGGGTAATAAAAATGAATAAGTGGCATGAATCAGTGGTTATAGAAGTTTGGAATTGAACACAAAATATAAGAATAATTAATTATTACAATCCATGCAACAGGTTGAGTAGTGAAACACTAGAGATAATTCGAGGAACAGGTAGTCACACATTAGTGTGGTGTGGGGGCTTTAATGCCCACAGTACGATATGGGGTAGTGTAAATTATGATCAAAATGGAAATATTATAGAAGATATGCTGGAGTGGAGCAGGTTAGTGTGTTTGAATGATGGTAAAGCAACAAGGATTGATGTTGCCTGCGGTCACTACTCTGCAATAGATTTAACTCTAGTTTAATAAGAATTGGCTAGGAAATGCACATGGGAAGTGTTGGAACACAGTACTATAGGAAGTGATCACTTCCCAATTTGTTGTAAAATAGGATTAGAAGTGGAACAGATAGAGATAAACAAAATTCTTAGATGGAAGTTTAAAACTGCTAACTGGGAGAAATTCAAAGAGATTTGTGAAATAAGAATGCTAGAAATGGAAGAAATACATGATTATATAGAGGAATATTGTGAACAGTTAGTTAAAATTTTATATAGTACAGCAAAAGAAGTAATTGGGAAAAAAGAAGGAATAAAAGGAAAGAAAACAGTACCTTGGTGGACAGACAAATGCAGCGATGCTATTAGAATTAGGAACAGAATGCTTAGGAGGGTCAGAAGGTCTTTTTCCTTTGATGACCTGATCAATTATAAGAGAGCACAGGCAGTTGTAAGGAAAGTTATCCGTGCATATAAAAGAGATTATTGGAGGAAATTCTGTGATAATATTGGAGGAAAAATAGAAGTTAGTGAAATATGGGGTATGATTAGGCGGATGGGAGGAATACAAAAATATAACAATATACCAAGTTTATTAAGTGAAGAAAGACCAATAATAAGGGATACTGAAAAAGCAGAACTGTTGGCGCAATCTTTTGTCAAAGTACACAGCAACAGAAATATTTCTGATGAAATGAGAAGATCCAGAGAACTTTTAATAAAAGAGAATCCGGACATTAAAGTACAAAGAGATCCATCTGGTTGTACATTGGATGTGAAGTTCACATTGTATTAATTAAAAAGGGCTCTTGCTGGAGTTAGACAGACATCACCAGGGAAAGAAGAGATATGTAATGAAATGATTAAGCATTTATCAGACGCATCAAGTATTATTTTATCCCTTTTTAATAAGATATGGAAATTAGGGAAACTTCCATCTGTTTGGAAGCATGGAATAATTGTCCCAGTTGCAAAGCAGAAGGATCACTCACAAGCATCCAGCTATCGGCCGATTGCCCTAAAATCAAATATATGTAAATTAATGAAACGTATGGTCATGAATTGGCTGAATCATGTGCTAGAGAGTAAAGGACTAATATCGCAATATCAAAGTGGTTTTAGGAAAGTACGAAACACTATGGATGCAGTTTTATGTTTGGAAGACAATATCAGGAAGGCACAAATAAATAAAGAGGTAGTAGTGGGAGTTTTCTTAGACATCGAAAAGGCATACGACATGCTTTGGAAAGAAGGTCTTTTAATTAAACTAGACAGATTGGGCATTAAAGGAAGAATGTATAATTGGATAATGAGTTTTTTATCTGACCGAACTATACAAGTAAGAGTAGGCTCTTCTTTTTCAAAATGCTATTTAATAGAAAATGGAACACCTCAAGGGAGTGTTTGCAGCCCAATATTTTTCAATATAATGATTAATGATATATTCTGTGAAATTGGACCGGGAATAGGAAAATCTTTGTATGCTGACGATGGAACATTATGGAAGAAAGGACGGAATGTTTCATATGCAGTAAAAAGCATGCAGACGGCAGTAGATGCAGTAGAAAGATGGGCAAGGAAATGGGGTTGTCGATTGTCATTGTCAAAAACAAAAGTCATTTGTTTCTCAAAAAAGAAAGTAACTCCCATAGCCAGAATTCATCTTTATGGACAAGTATTGGAACAAGTATCAAATATCAGATTTTTAGGAGTATGGATGGATACAAAACTGACCTTTGCAATACAAATACAAAATATAACTGATAAATGCAAAAAAGGAATAAACATATTAAGATGTTTAGCAGGGGTAGAATGGGGTGCAAGCCGGCATTCATTAAGGAGTATATACTGTGCGTTGATAAGATCAACAATAGATTATGGGTGCATAGTGTATAGATCTGCTTCAGCAACGTTATTGAAAAAGATAGACATTATTCAAGCACAAGCCTTGCGAGTATGTTGTGGTGCTTTTAAGACCTCTCCAGTATCTGCAATTCAGGTGGAAATGGCAGAGACACCAATGGAAATTTGCATGCTTAAATTGACTTTGGCATATTGGACCTCTTTAAAACACACATTGACACATTGAAACCCATCCAGCTTAAAAGATATTGATGGAGTGTTGGGAACATAACTCAAATAATACATGTTTTGGATGGACTGTAAAAATAGAGGCTGAGGATATTGGATTGACAAGAATAGATGTAAGTCCTACAGTGAAAATTCCCATAATACCTCCATGGTTATTTCCAATGCCTATAGACCTTCAGATTTTGGAAGACATTAATAATAAAAATGGTTATGTTTCCAAGAATGAGATTGCACAAATATACATGGATCAAAATTATAGTCAGGAAATTAAAATATTTACAAATGGATCCAAAGATCCTTGGGTGCGGACAATCGGGCCCACCGAAACCGGTGGATGAAGCATGGCTGGTTGCTGACCTGAAGCCGTCTCTGCCTTCAGATGCTGGATCTGGGTGGTAAGCTCAGAAACCTGAGCAACCAGGGCCTGGACGGCATGCCCTGTGGCCATCATTTGATCCTCCTGACGCTCCATGCGGATGTTCATGTTAGACAAAAAGTCTCTGAGTTCTGCCGCACTCGCTGGATCCATGTGGGTCGGTTCGTTTTGTTACGAGAGTGAAAAGTCAAGATCCAAGTGCAAGTGCAAATAAGGGTTTATTTAGAAACCACAATAGACGGAGACAGGATGTGATCACAATTAGGAGTCTCGGTTGAGATCAGGACACCTCCCGAGCCGCTATCTCCACTCAGCGCGAACACACCCAAGGCGAAAGCTGAAGAACTCCAAACCGGGCTTAGGCACAACATGAACACGGAGACTGACAAGAAGACTGGACATGAATTAATGAACCGACAAACACACACTGAACATGGAGCCCTTATAAAGGCAGCGCTAATAAGTTGCAGCTGGCGCGCTCTGATAGAGCGCCAGCTGCCACTACTAATGAATGACGTACACACACATGACAAGACGCAAAAAGACCGCACGGACCCATGAACCGTGACACTCTTATTCTGTCTTAATAAGTTTATTAAGTGCCAAGTCTACATCTAGACAAGACATATTATATGATATCCTACAAAGTATGTTCAAAATTCACCAATATAGATTAAGTATTTCATTTTTATGGGTACCGGCACATGTTGGGATAGAGGGAAATTAGGAAGCTGATCAAATGGCCAAGAAGGCATTAAAACAAACCTTGAATATTGAAGGTATAACAATTAAGACAATACTAGAGTATGCTCCAGCACAGTATAAAGTCTATAATGCAATTATTAATTATTTGAAAGCAATAGGTTTAATAAATAGAATTTGAAGATCACATAATGAAGTATATAAAATAATTGTATCCTTGTGTAATACTCCTTTGGTCAAACTTTGCCAACCGCCATTAAAAAGAAAAGAAGAAGAAGAAGAAGAATCCCTCCACCACCCCGACTCCTCACCTTCAGCCCGTTCCTACCCCAGCATGGGGAGGAGCACTCGGAGGGAGCGCTCTGGGTCCGGGCTAAAAGCAGGGGCCCGGACAGGGGGAGTACCCTGGGCTCGAGAGTAATTACTGGACCTCTCCCCGGACAGCACGCCAAATACGCATTACCTTTACTCAGTTTATTATACACAAATGTGAACTCGTGAAATAGATTTGGCCAACTATCTAGTGCACATTTGTGTTTGCGCTCTGGAGAGCGTAACATGTTTCCATTTAAATTTTTACAGCGTTCAGCAATGCAGCGAATCACATACATACCTGTTCATTAAAGAACGCAATGACCAATCAGAGGCGTTAAAGTTAGAACCCATTCAATGCTTAAAATGCTGGAGTTTTTGTCCAGTGCTCAGTTCTGCAAGCTCGAAAACCATCTTATTATAATGATGTAAATAAAAGATTAATTGTGCGGTACAGAGAGATTCATTGATTATAATGGAACTCTGTGAGATCGCGATCAGCTAAGACGAGTGACAGGTTTTTAGGGAGCTCTCTATAGTATAGATTATATTATTAATATAGTATAGGCTATATTCAATTCAAGTTTATTTGATTTAGCGCTTTTCACGATACAAATCGTTGCAAAGCAACTTTACAGAAAATTAAGTTTCTACAACATATTTAGTAGTAGCTTATCAGTGGTGACTGTCAATTAATGTACATATGGCAGAAATGTACAGAAAAATCAATTAAAGACGTAATCAAACAGACGATGAACACTATTAACAGCAATTATTATATGATGCAATCAATGTCAATCCCGTGGCAAAAACAGAGAAACAAATAGAGACATAATTAGCATAGCTGCTGTTCCAAACAAGCATAAATGATTTGTTCAACCCAAGCTACGGAATAATAATGTGCATTTGATCAGATATAACTGCCGTACAAGATTATGAGATGCATAATTTGAATGCTTGGCCAAAGAGATGTGTCTTTCATCTAGATTTAAACCGAGAGAGTGTGTCTGAACCCCGAACGTTATCAGGAAGGCTATTCCAGAGTTCGAGAGACTGTAAAATTGGGGTAATATCATATTTTTTTGACCTGGTAAGGACTCTAGCTGCTGCATTTTGGACTACCTGTAGCTTGTTTATTGAGGATGCAGGACAACCAGCTAGCAGTGCGTTACAATAGTCTAGTCTAGAGGTCATGAATGCATGAACTAGCTTTTCTGCATCAGAAACAGGTAACATGTTTCGTAGCTTGGCAATGTTTCTAAGATGGAAGAATGCTGTTTTGTAACATGGGAAATATGATTTTCAAAAGACAAGTGGTCCCACTTTATATTAAGTGGCCCTAATACCTATGTACTTACATAGTAAATGTACGTAGTATGTAACCACAGTGTAAGTACACATTGGTACCTAGTATCTACAGCTGTAATATTTCTGTAACTACAAACATGTAACAACCCTCCGAATTGTTTGTGTAAGTACAAATGTGTAACAGGACATATATAACTACATTTTGTAACAACAATATGTATAAGATTAATTGGAACAATTTGATCCAGGGGGTGGAGATGGCTAGGTTTAGGGGTGAAAATGGAATCCAGGGGGTGGAGATGGGTAGGTTTAGGGGTGGAAATGGGATCCAAGGGGTGTAAATGGGTAGGTTTAGGGATATGTAAAGTGGAAGGAGTTGGATCTCAAGTTGGTGGAGTTGGTGCACCACTGTAATAACAGTGTAC
>NW_015652267.1:97364-99524 GCF_001515625.1 Sinocyclocheilus rhinocerous | reverse complement strand
TTTCTTTACCAAAAAGTGCTGTTAGTCCTGTTACACATTTGTATTTTCATTACCAAAGAGTGTTTACCAATGTCCTGTTACACATTTGTATTTACACATACCATTCAGTGGGTTGTTACATGTGTGTAGTTACACAAACATTACAGCTGTAGAAACTATGTACCAATGTGTACTTACACTGTGGTTACATTCTATGTACACATCTAGTTACTATGTAAGTACACAGGTATTAGGGCCACTTAATATAAAGTGGGATGTTCATTAATCAAAACAATATAATATAAACAGATTTAACTGTGTTCCCTTATAGTAATCAAACTGACCCCAGTACACTGTTGACCCTTTAACCAACCCTTAAACCTACCCATACCACCAAATCTGTCCCTAACCTTACCCGTATTACACCTCAGTAGCAGCAAAAGTATTGTGCATTAACACAAGCTTTTAATCATTTTATAACATCTGTTAAAATCATTTGTAGATTTTCAATAAGTGCTTGATCATATGGAATTGGAAGTTTAATGACATTTGTAAGCATTTTAACTTACATGAAATAATGATTTTTTTTGCACATTATCTCACGTTTCTAACTCTTTGAAGATATATTAACTAATGATACATTAAGCATTATATAATGTTTGTTAATAATTTATTAATGAAACTTATTATAAAGTGTTACCTTTATGTTTAATTTATATGGTGAAGTCTATGCAGTGCTTTAATTTTACATTTGATTACTTTAATCAATTTCTGTATAGTAGGCTATTATAGGCTAAAAAAAAAAATATGAATGCACAGACAGAACATCCCCCCAAACCCCCACCCCCGGCAAAGTTTTGCGTAGGGCCCCCAGAAGTCTAGGATCGGCTCTGAGCACCACATTTTGACCATACCTTACCTTAACCTTAATTCCACCGGCGCCGTTCGGCGCATAGGGTGACAAGCGTTCTCCAACAGCTTCGATCCGTGGCCGTGACTTCAGCCTCGTCCCATGGAATGTCGACTGCTCGCAGATCTTCTATAAAAGTTCTTCGCCAGGTCATTTTTGGGCACCCTTGTTTTCGTCCAACTTTCGAGCGATGGTTTTAGTCATCTTCCAGGTCTCGCACATGCAGGTCGCCGTCGGCACAACGATCGTAGCCAGGAGTCGCAGTTTAATCTGCAGAGAGAGGGAAGACGAGTTCAAGATTGGACGGAGACGCTGGAACACGGCAGATGCTTTGCTGATGCGACAGATAACATCTCGTTCTGCATCCCCATTTGAGGAGACGACACTGCCAAGATAAGTGAAGTTTGCAACTTCCTCCACTTTTTTCCGTCAATTGTAATCGGTATTCTCCAGTTTACATAGCCGATGCGAATGACTTTGGTCTTCTGTCTGTTAATTCGGAGTCCTGTGCTGGCCGCTTGATATTCTAGGGCCATAGTGAGGTCTCGTAGGGCAGTTTGGGTCGGGCCGAGAATGACAATATCATCTGCAAAGTTGACCATACATGCATTTACTTTGTCTTGAGCTGGCCAGCCATCTAGGGTAGCATTTGTTGATTGTGTTTAAATTCGCTCAAGTTTGACAACCTTATTGGCTGTTTGATTGTTTTCTAATATATTTTTCTAGTTATAGATTGGTTCAAAGATTAAACTGTAAAAAGGGATGCTTTTAAGAGAGAAGGCATCTGAAAGAGCTAAGGCTTTGAAGGTTTTGATTATATTACCCACCAGGTACTATGTACACCGTGTACTGTCATTGTTAAAAAGAAAACAAATCACTAATCATCATTTGCCTGCCTGTTTCCCCCCTTAGCTTAAATATATTCTAACTGTAGTTCAGGAAGTATAAAAGTGTATTTTAAAGGTGACATATCATGAAAATCTGACTTTTCCAGGTTTTAAGTGCTATAATCAGGTCCCTGGTGCATCTACCAACCAAGGAAACGTGAAAAAGATTAACCCAATCACTTTGTTTAGGTAAGCCTTTTTCTGCAAGCGTCTGAGAAAACGAGCGCATCTGATTTCGCTCCCTTGATGACGTGGCAAAGGGATCTCATTATAATATTACCGCCCCTTAATCTGTAACCTTCACTCAAGGCACCATCATTTGATTTCACAAGCGACAACGGTGTACCAGCTCTAATGCCATGGCGAAAGTTTGAGCAAAACATG
>NW_015652267.1:74682-97354 GCF_001515625.1 Sinocyclocheilus rhinocerous | reverse complement strand
CTGATTTCGCTCCCTTGGTGACGTGGCAAAGGGATCTCATTATAATATTACTGCCCCTTAATCTGTAAACTTCCACTCAAGGCACCGTCGTTTTGATTTTGCAAGCGACAGCGGTGTACCAGCTCTAATGCCATGGCGAACGTTTGAGCAAAACATGCTAACTGTTCTGTCTTTGGCTGCACAGACCAGCACAGAACACTATTTAGAGTCCCAGCCTCAGAGGAGACAAGAGAGCAGTGGATTTATTGATTTATTTAGGCTACTGTATATTGCTGCTGCCACACAGATCTAAAATAAACAAGCGATTTATTTCCCAGCTGTTTACCTTCACAGACATAACCGACTGTTTTTGTAACTCATGTGTTTTTAACGTAAACTTGTGTGTGAATGAGAACTTAGTTTAGACTCATATGCTGGGACAGCAGCTTTCTGTCCATGTGCTTCGGATGTGTGCGCTCAGAAAACCTTATATCTGAAGTTTAAACTCATATGGTTTAAAACGCATGATTTCAGCGCGATAAACATGACAATCAGAACCAAAACAGATGTTTTAGCAGATACGAGCTGAAATGGCACAGCTCTATCTGGAAAAGGGGGCGGGGAGCAGCAGCTCATTTGCATTTAAAGACACGGGCCCGAAAAACAGCTTGCTTATGCTTCCACTCAAAATAGGCATTTTCAAAATTATATAATATATGATCTGTGGAGTATTTTGAGCTGAAACTTCACAGACACATTCTGGGGACACCAGAGACTTATATTACATATTAAAAAGGGGCATAATATGTCACTTTAAATGAAATTCAAAGAAGTACAATTAAAATACACCAAAGGTACTTGAAGTGGTTCTATTTGAACACAACTAAATATATTTAAAAATATTGCAATTAGCTTAAAATTTATCTTAAGTATATCTTAAAGAACACTTAACATACTTAAAGTTGTTCCAAAATGACTAATTTATTATGCATGTAATAGACTCTTAGGAATTCTAGACGAGGTATGGAAAGTGACGTACAAGGGGCAACTCTGGATCAGGCCATCACAAATGAGACTAGAACTTCATTGTCATGGTTGACAATCCTTAAGTCGGCTAACGACCCATAAGCCAATTCAGAGGCATCACCAAAAACATGCAACTCCTTCCGAATGGAATTACCATCAAGATCAACAGGACCATATGCTCTTGACAGTTCAATAGAAGTGATAGCAGGAAGTTCACTTTCCCATGCTACCCATGCCTTCAGGTAGTACTGGATCATCCCATTGTCTTCCTTTAATCCACAATTGTTGCAGCAGGACTTTGGCTCTGGTGGTAAAGGGTATAAGGAAGCCTATAGGGTCATAATGACCTGCAAGGACCCTATAAACATTGCGCAAGGTAAGAGTATTATACTCAACAGGACGATGATTGTAACCTAGGGTATCTTTTGCACAGTGCCAAATCAATCCCAGCATGCCTTCACTTGGATCTGCACAGTCTTGACTTAACCAGAGCTCAGTGTGGGCAGATTCTGCATCACTGGGTAGATCTTCCACCACCTCCGGGACATTACTTGCCCATTGTCGAATTTCAAAGCCTCCATCTCTCAAATGGGACTGTAACTTCTCAACCAGCTCCTTTGCTGTCTGGATGTCCAAGACACTTTGTATACAGTTATTAACATAATAGGCCTTGGTGACAGACTCCTTAATGTCTCTTGATCTCTTGCATGCTTTTGCAAAGCATAAATTGCACAGCAAGGACTACAAGTAGTTCTGAATGGTAAAATTTGCCATTCGTACACATCAATTGGCTCCTCCGTCATGACTCAACTTTCTCACATAACCAGACTCCAGACTCCAGAACTAGTTTCAGGATCTCTCCTTCATATATAAGGGCCTGCTCAGGATTGCGAGTCAGTTGGCGCTCTGTTCGTCAGAGGGATGACATTACTGCCTCTTTAGGAGCATTAAACAAGGGTGCATTCTTTGAACAAAGTAGAGGAGTAATGTATCTAGAGACCCCATTCTCTCGTTGTAAACTGGTCAAGACAATCTAGGGCATAATGATCTTGTTTGGACCGTATAATGGCCTTTTCACTCCTGTATGGAAGCACATCCACTTGCCATAACCGTTCTACATCATGCTGAAGCTGAGATGAGATAGAAATTCCAGAAAGAAACAGACATTGGATTTCCTTCTCATTTGACTGAGCTGATGGCACTGGACCTTGAAGAGTCCATGCCAATCTGGTATGAACTGCAGCTGGTCCTCCATGGGGGCTAAGACAAACCTTCTCTACTGGAGCCAGAAGATATGGATGATCAGCACCAATCAGAAGCATAGGCTGGACTTTATTAAATGTTTCCAATGGGATTCCCTTTAGATGACTCAATCATTTCAGAAGGCTAAGAATGGGATTGGATTGCTCAGGAAAGCCCAATCGCTGGGCAGTAAAAGTCCCTTTGACCTGGCATTTCTGCTGAGAATTTGCTGCAGAAATTGTAAAGTTCACACTGGCTCCTCAACCGTTCTACATCATGCTGAAGCTGAGATGAGATAGAAATTCCAGAAAGAAACAGACATTGGATTTCCTTCTCATTTGACTGAGCTGATGGCACTGGACCTTGAAGAGTCCATGCCAATCTGGTATGAACTGCAGCTGGTCCTCCATGGGGGCTAAGACAAACCTTCTCTACTGGAGCCAGAAGATATGGATGATCAGCACCAATCAGAAGCATAGGCTGGACTTTATTAAATGGTTCCAGTGGAAGTCCATTTAGATGCTTGAATCGTTTTAGAAGACTAGGCATGGGATAGGATTGCTCAGGAAGGCCCAATCCCTGTGCAGTAAAAGCCCCTTGGATCCGGTATTCCTGATGAGAATTTGCTGAAGAAATTGTAAAGTTCACACTGGCTCCTCTCAGGACCTCTGTGTCTTGACACATAGTTCTAAGCACCAGTCATTCAGCTGTGCCCGTCAATCCAAGTTGATGTGCTGCCCGAAGTAAAAGCATTCTCCTTTCAGAACCATCATCCAAGATGGCATAGGTCTCCATACATCTACCATTATGGCTCAGTAGAACTTTTTCAACCTTCAGCAATACTCTAGGGAAACAGCTTGGAAGACTAAGTAAGAAAACACCAGAGTCTGGCTTCTTCTGATTCACCTCATGTAGAATTCCCAGATGTTTACCTTTACATTTAGGACAGCCTTTCTTTAGATCACACCGAGAGGCCTGGTGAGCCCTGCCACATCTCCAACAGCAGTGGTTCTCTTTAATCCATTTCCTCATACTCTCCAGATCTAGCAGGCTAAATGCTTGGCATCTACTAAGATGATCATCTCTTTTACAGAATGGACATTGGAATTTCAAAAACTCCTTTCCTTCTTCAAAACTGGGACATTGAATAGGACAAGAATCATTGGTCTGTTTTACTGGAACACTGCTTACCCCATGAAGAATAGAAGAAGTTGTAGTTGGTTGATACTGCCTTATAGGTTTCCTCGCCTTCTGGTAATGGTCATTAGGTCTCCGCCAAACAACACTGACTTGTCCTACTATTGCTTGACAGTCTGCTTCCTCTTGAAGCCATAAAGACAAATTCACCAAGTTATCGGTTTCTCCTGGTCGACTGGTTCTGGTATGCAGGATGTAATTAGCAACTTGTTCAGGAGGGAGTTTACCCAATAGATGTTGTACATGAGATGCGCATGCCAACTTTGCTGCTCTTTCACCTTGGCCCCAAGACTGTAACATTCCCACCAGAGCACAAATACGAACTGCTAAGCTACTAAAAGCTTGTGAATCACCAGTTTTAATGGTTGGGAGGCTCATAATCTCAGCAGTTTCACTCAAGACAAGTTGATGTGGCTGACCATATTTCTGCTGGAGGGCTGCCCACGTGGTACTGAATGGCAGAGGATGGTTGGAATAAGCCAAAACCAAGTTGCATGCTGAATCCAATTTTAAATGGTCTAGGAGAATATGGAACTTGAATATGGATATGGAACTCAGCTCATGGAACTGCTCATTCTCATCATGTGGTAGTAAATTCTCCAGAGCCATCTTTGACATTAAGAATTGTTTAGGATCCTCTTTACAGAAATATGGAAAGGAAGGGCCTTCAATTCTTGAACTTTAACTTAAAACAGGCAGTTGAACTTAAGACTGAGAAACATGAGGTATAGGATAATTCTGTAGCATTTGGTTACTCTGTTGTTGCAAAATAGGTCTCACAGATGAAGGAGAAGGTAGACTGGGCAGCTGACTCAAATGAAGGCTGAATGAATTCCTTGCTGGACATGATTAGTCACATTTTCGGTTTGAGCTGTAAGGGGTACAGATGATTGATTAATCGTGCCAGATGCCAAAGATGTAGATGGAACAGGTAACTGACTGTTAGGATGTTCGATTTTAGCTGCTGGATTACTCAACATTTGCTGAGAGGGTGGTAAACACTGAGATGATGTCGGGAAACCCTGGGAATCATGTGCTTGATGAACATAAGCATTCATTGGAACTGACGAATGGCTTGGATACAAATGGCTTGATATTGGTGGCCAAAATCAGGATATACTGGGCCAAACAATGGTGGATTCCAAGCCCAAGGAGGTATTGGATGTTGCACCACAGATCTAGCTGCATGGTTTTGTCCTGATAACTGCTGATGCATATCAACCCAAGGATTTAGAGCAGGTAATATGGAGGGCATAAACTGACTGACCGAAATCTGTAAGTTTCCCGTCAAAGTAGACAAATGAACAACATGAAAGCTTTGAACTGCAGGTAGTTGCCTTAACACTGGATGACTAACAGGGTTCACATCAACAGGGGCTTGATTCACTTGTGGAGCACTCAAATCAGTAGTCGACTGGGGATGAGGAGTTGGTACCATAGCAGGAGGAGGTGGAGGCAAGGAAGATTGTCTAATCACACATGGTGGTGACTTTAACTCAGGACTAGCCTGCTCCTGTAGATGAGCCCACAGCTCTTGGGCTAATGCTGCAGCTCAATCAGTCACAGTAGAAGGGGCAATATAGTCCTTATTAGGTGAGGACAAGGCATATAAATGTTGGCTACTTGCTTCAGATGACCAAGAACTTCCTGAAGAACACATTCAATTAACTTTACTATTTATCTGCTTCACACTTTGACCCAATTCCACAACAAACTCCTTCAACTGTTTCATCTCCAGTAAGACGGTCACAAGGTTCAGAATGACTCTCTGCAATAGATCCAGTACTGCTCTGGACTGTGACTGAAAAAACTGAATGATTGGTTTGAGAGGGCATCGAACTAGGAAATGTCCTCTCATAGTCCTCAAGATAGACTGGAGGCTTGATCTGTCTTGACGACTGTCGATGAGGTGGTACATGGCATTGGCTGATTGATTGATCTTGGTCCATTGGAATACTCAACTCCGGCTCGAAGGACCATGTAATAGACTTTTAGGTTACTGCCGATTCGCAGGGGGAGTATCACAATGGGGTGTCAGTTAAAACATCTGGAGACAATCATCCATTTTATCCATTTTATTTTCACCAATGCCAGTACATAAGTCATTCAATAGGTGTATCAGACTGGTTTCTTAACTAGATGAACAAAAATATAACTAAACAAATATAAGGTAAAAAATAAATAAATTGCATAACAAATTCAAATCATACAAAATATCAAACAATCCAAAAAATAACTTACATATGTATACAGCCACAACACCATATGAAAATTCCAGAGCAGCTAAACATCAAACAAGGAGCAAACTGCTGCTCTGAAGCAACACTCTTACACCTGTTTCACACATACTCCGTCTGCAGTGCGTATGCGTTGTTTTTTTTTTTTTTACGCACCCATGATAATGGATTAGAGCTTTCACACTGCATGCTGTTGCGGTCCGTCAGTGCGTTCCAGGAGCAGCGGGTCTACAGCAGTGCAGCGATCGTTTACGCGCCGAGTCTATTTTTGCTGTGCTGCACGCACTGAATTAAAGTGACAGCGCATTGTTCGCGGTAGAAATAAACATGGATTGACACAGAAATGTAGTAATTTCACAATAAATTGATATAATTAAAGTCTACTGTGTTTCACAGTAAACACGTGGCTTTTTGGCTAGATTTAAAACAAGGAAAAGTGCACTTTTAGATAAACAAGGCAACATAATAGATGCACATGTGGTAGAAAAACAAAGTTCTTTAAGACCCGCGGGATTGCTTGTAATAAAGATTTAAATGCAAAAGAAAAAGCACGAAAGTCGACCGTTCCTGTTAGTGGTGAGTTTTAATTTAAAATGTTTGTGATAGCTTTAACGTAAGAAAAATAGGCTGTATGCTGTGTTTAAATGTGTTGCCACTTGCTTGAGCAACTTATTATACAAACCTAGAAGTCAAATGCATGAATAATACGTTGTTTATATTTATTGAGTTTAAACTAATGTCTATGAAAGATTGTTACTGTACTGTGATAAAAGAGTATCACAATGCTGAAAAAGCTTCTTCTTTTTTTTTACATTATTTGAAATCAAAATAATGGATAAATGTTGTGTTTGTGGCCTAAACAGCCGCGGATCAGTAGCGGACTGCAAACGCGTCCTGTGTGAAAGCACAATGAGTCCGTGCTGCTTCTGCACTGCTCACTGCAGGCGGAGTATGTGTGAAACAGGCGTTAAAGGCCAGTAATTGAAGTCACAACAGGTAGCAGCTGTCAGCAGTTGGCGTAGCTACAGTCACTATGTCAGAGGGATTTCCAACAATGCATTTAGTATAGTACAATTAAAATATAATAAGCGCATCGATATTAGTACAGCTCAGGGGCGTTTCCTCCGAGTAGGCAAGGGAGGCAGTGTCTCCTCAAAATATTGGATGAGAAAAAATTCGTAGTACAAAAATAAAAAACACCCATATTACAAAGTATAACATTAAAAAGTGTATAAATCACACTTTTTTCTAAAGTAACACTGTCCAACAGCGACACCCGCAGGTAAAGTTACAGCGGAGGCTTGCCTGATGAAGAGCCTGCGTGCTCGAAACATTTTTTTTTAAAATACATTTTTTTATACTTTTGGAGCTTTGGTGTTGCCGGCTTTACATTTAAAAAATTTTCCACTTGTTTCTTAGTCGAGCACCCAGTTGAGATCGATGTGCGTGCTTTTGCCTGCTCTTCACTTGCCTCCCCTGAGCCCATTGTCTATAAAGAGAGATCCCATAGCATGCCGTGACTTTACTGGGGAGTAATTGAGAATGAATGGGGGAAAGTCACGTGAGAGGAGGCAATGCCTCCATCGCGATATGATTGGAAATGGTTATGTTTGGCTGTGATTGGTTCATGCGATAAATACCGCCTCTTGTGTTCGTGCGATTTCCTCGTTTGTAAATCAGTCTGAATGAACAATATAATGGTGTGAATGGGAAAGGAAAAAGTAAGTAAACAACTCACACACTTAGATATAACCATATTGTTACATCAAAATAAGACTTAAAATGGCATGCAAACATGATCTGTGGGAGATTTTAGTGAGCATTCAGCTTGGTGAAATTTGATGACTGATGATCTGAAAAATTAAAAAATAGTTAACTATTAAAAAGAATAGCTGAACATAAGTTCACAAATAAAATATATTGTTTAAATACTGCTGTGAGTTATTATTTTAATAAATGTAAAATGCTTAAAAACACTAACTTGAGATTAATACATGGCTTTAATAAATAGAATATTGATTACATTGTTTTTAATGTAAAAATATAAAACAGAAATGTTTTTTTTTTTTTGATAGTGTAAGTAATGTTTATTTAACCAAGAAAATGTGACTGGGACATGAATTTACACATTTGAATTTTTAAAAAAAAAGTTTTTGTTTTGTGTTTTGCTCCCCATGTGCCTTCCTTGCCCTTATTTTGGTTAATTTCCTGTTCCTGCTCCCAGATTGTTTCTAATTTGATTCCAGGTGTGTCTCGTCTTCCCTTGATTAAGTAGTGTTCTTAAGCCTTGTTTCCCTGTCTCCAGCGTCCACTGTCAAACATCTGTTCCCCATGCTACGTGTGCGGTCATGCCTGTATGGGAGTCTTTATCTGGGTTAATAAAGATTGCTCCCTGTTAATTGCTCTGACTCCTCGCTTCCTCGTTCTTACACAGTAGCAGTAGCCGAATCGTGACAACACCACCACCGCACACCACTGGTACAGCTTAAGTTCTTTTTTACCTGGGTATTTGGATTTTTAAAATATTAAAATACAGTAGGCCTATTCTAAAAAAGTTATTTTAAGTTTGTTTTTTGTTTTTTGCAGAGTTTATTTTTATACATATACTTCCTGCCAATGAGCTCCCTTTGTCAGTTTTTGACATGGAATTTGGTTATGAGTTGCATAAAGGTTCCACATGCCACAAAGCACATTTTGTTCATGTAAAAGGAACAGGGAAGTGCTAATGCAGATCATTTGCATACAAATGTGATATTATCTACAGGTCAGGTTACATGGGACTATTTAAACCCCCTTAAATCAACGAGGCAACCCAGCAGGCAAGTTTGCATTTTATGCATGTGATAGCTACATAGTGATTCACATATGTATAAAATTTGCATTGGAAAGTGCATTTGTATTGTCTGTATGCAAATGTGTTGTGTATTTATGTGTATGCTTGTGTGTTGTTAAACACAGTCTTGACCATGCATACTTTTACTGGTGTGTGCAATTTGTTAACTCCAAGAGCCAAGTTAACCCCTTAACTGTCACCTG
Source organism: Sinocyclocheilus rhinocerous (assembly GCF_001515625.1). Classification (NCBI taxonomy): domain Eukaryota; kingdom Metazoa; phylum Chordata; class Actinopteri; order Cypriniformes; family Cyprinidae; genus Sinocyclocheilus; species Sinocyclocheilus rhinocerous. Next base: position 88,637 of record NW_015652267.1, on the reverse strand, counting down.
TGGGACGCTTGGCGCTCTTTTTTGTTGTTGTCCTTTTTCTCTATCAAACCTTTTAGTAATCATCATAAAGTATATAGCATTTGAAAGCTTAGAAGCCCAAGATTCATCCTGTGAAACCCATTTTGAAATCGGACATTGCGTTACCATAGAAATGGTACTTTAAAATCTTTTGGCGGTCTCCTCCCCCTTAGTGGGCAGTGTCAAGTGTCATATTACAAAATGCATTACGGTCTTTTAGAATCAAACCTTTTTATAATCCCATCATCACATTCAATGGCACTGTTTCAGAAATAACAGATTGTAAACTTTACATATTATAAACAAGTCCCTAAATATACATTCTAAGCTGTCGTCTATTGCATATAAGCATGAATGCACATAATAATGTTTTCATATGCCGTAAAACATACTAATTTCACGTTAGATATTTCATATAGACCTTAATGGGATAGTTTAACCAAAAATTTAACCATTTACTTTAAAACCCCTTAACTGTCACCGTCCCACCTGTGGGACGCTTGGCACTCTTTTTTTTGTTGTCCTTTTTCTCTATCAAATGTTTTAGTAATCATCACAAATGATATATCATTTGAAAGCTTAGAAGCCCAAGATTCATCCTGTGAAAACCATTTTGAAATCGGACATTGCGTTACCATAGAAATGGTACTTTAAAATCTTTTGGCGGTCTCCTCCCCCTTAGTGGGCAGTGCCAAGTGTCATATTACAAAATGCATTACGGTCTTTTAGAATCAAACCTTTTTATAATAATTTATTTTCAGATAGAAGTAATATTGACAGAGAAATCTAGACATTTGTGACAGAAAAATTCATGAAAAAAATTTAATGGAGTTTGGATGGCACCCGGTGGCTGTTTGTGGTATGACGTCCTAAATAAAATGTCACAGGAACCTCAGTTTTTTTCATATCAACTTCAAATTTGGAACATAACTTATTTAGACATAAGGCTTTAATTTTATACCAATTTTAGAGTAAAACCTGTTATGTAACATATTTATAATAAATAAAATAAAATTAATATTGTGCATTTTATTTACAGTACATTTAAACTTCTATAACTTTTTGATACTTTAATTTTTTGGAAAAAAAATCTAATTTTGCAATAATCTGCTGATTTTCTTCTTTAAAAAGAGACCAACCTTAGGTCTGTATTCCAAAGTGTTAATAAATTACAACAATTTAAGTTTGGATAGTGCACTTTCATGCCTATTTTAAAAAATGGGGGGTGACAGTTTAAGGGGTTAAACTGGGCTGCATTTCCCAAAAGCATTGTAAGCCTATGAAAATCATAGAAATTATCATCCATAGAATTTATTGTATCTTTACTTAAGTTAGGTTATAGCATCCTATGCTGAATTCAGAATTGCATACTAAGATAAATCATGATGCTATTTCTGCTATAACTTTATATTGAATAATAGTAATAGTTGAAATAATAATAGTGAAATAATAATAAGAGTAGAATGCCAGTGCTATTCTGAGCTCAGCTGACACATGCAGTCACTGAATAAATTCAGAATTGCCCACTAATATCAGCACCCTTGGTGTTTTGTAAAAACAACAAGATACTCGCGACATGCTGTATTGTGAAAAGAGGGTGCTTCTTGTGATTTTGCGTGGTTTGTGTGGTGGTTAACACTGCCACCAGCACACCAGCAATGGCTTTTATGTCCCACAGAAGAAAGAAACAAGTTTACAAGTTTACAATAACTTGAGTAAATGATTGAGTAAATTTTCATTTCAGCTATTCCTTGGAATCTGCTTTGGAGATTTAGATTAAACCTAGCTGGTTTAAAAAATATTTAATCAGCCATATGGAGGACAGAGGGTACGTCACACCATCCAGACTTTATAGAAAATGTCACTTTATTGACAATTTAATCCAGCAAAATAGAAATATCTTTTAAATAACATTTAACTGATAAACATGTCTTATACACCCTCACTAGGACAACAATCACAAGTGAAACTCCCAGCGCTGCAATGCGCTCTAGTGGTTACTTCACCCCAAACTGCATAATCCCCCTAAATGAAAGCTGTGATCACACACAAATCATTGCAAAAAGTGGAAACAAATCAGCATTCCCCCATGCAGCTCGGCATGTACAAAATAATGTTTACACTAAAATTCAAGAACTATAACATTTGTTCATACACACACACACTCAAAGACAAAAAGAATTAAAATATAAAACACTTCCACCTCCATGAAACAAGACCCTACCCTGGGGTCTTGGGAAAGAAGACAGCCTTGCCAGGTCTGTGTCTACAATAAACATCCTTCTCCAAAATGACGGTATATAGGCAGAGACAAAGGGGCCAAAGGGACAGAAAGAACACCCTCTCAAACTATTTAAATTAAACTCCTTAAGGCGTGTATGTGCAAAAGTTTTTGCTGTTTCTGGAAACCTGTTTACTTTGACCTCATATCTGGTGTTAATGCATTTATGTTTTTAATGTTTTGTAGCCTGGAATATTTTTATACTATATAGAGAGAGATACGATACATTGTATATCTCTGTGTTATGCAAATTATCTTGGTTCTTGTATCTTGCTTTACGATTATTTTAAAATAAAAAATAAATTTAAAAAAATACAAAATTGTGATAGGCTATGTTCAGACTCATCATCAGTCATAGTAAGCTTAAGCTCTTTCCTACTGAACAGTCGACAAGACATATTATTTGAAGTCAATCTGTTACAAGAATAATAAACCAGGGAGGCCAGGTTGAATTCTTGCAGGTCCTAGTGCATGTAGGAGTAAAGGGAAATGAGAGGGCGAATGAGGTGGCAAAAAAAAAAAAAAGCGTTAAAGAGAGCAAATGTAGAAATGCAAATAAGAATTAGTAAAGCAGAGATGAAATGCATAATCTGGGGCGGAAATCAACCAAATGTGACAAGAAAGGTGTGATGGAGAGGGGAAGGGGAGACATTTATATCATAAAAGAGTATCAAATGGAAACAGAAGAGGAAGTAGTGTTGATATTAGTCATTAAGAATGGTGAGGGAACATCAGACAGGCTTGCTTGTGTGAGAACTGTCAGAAAGAGAAGTCAGTGGAACATGTAATTTAGAATAGCAGCAAATATGAAATACAGAGGGATATAATGAAAAATAATCTGAACAAATTAGGGGTACAGGAGATCACTTTAAAAGCAGCCCTGGAGATCAATACGAGAGCACAGGTCAGAGAACTGGGCTCTTCTATGGTTTATATAAAAGTATGATCCACACTCCTGAGCAGAAGGTGGCGGCAATGCACCAATAAGCTAGATGCCAACGGCCGTTAAAAAAGGAGGAGGAGAAGAAGAAGAAGAAAAAAAAGAAGAAGAAGAATTATATAGATCAACATTAACGAGCTCTCTACTGAATATGGGGTCATACAGACGAATAGATTGTATATTTTTTAGTGAATTTCATCCAACTTTAGGACCAAAGATCACATATCAGGTAACGTCATAGAAAATATTTTGGGAGCAAGAGAATAAATGCAGTATGTTTGACCATAGATATGAAGTGGTATTGGTAAGAAAAGTCCGTTAGGGATGCATGCAAACTAACGTTAATGTTTATATGGTTATACATACATACAGTTATATTCGTCATGAATTTTTTTATGTTTGATCGAAGGTTCCTGAAGAATATATTTCGAGGGAACTTTTTGATACAGTGCAGGTGTACATCATCACCAAACCTGAACTGCAGAACAAGCTCATAACGGTGTACGTACTGGACTTTTTCCTCATCTTATTGCTGCATTGTCGTATTTGTATTTGCACTATAGTTATACAAATTATAGGCTTATACATCTGCGTTCAAAAATGCTTCCTTGTATGTATAGGCCTACACACTCACACATTCGTACAAATATATTGACATTTACAATACATACATGCATACATTTAAAAATCTTCATATCAAAGCAATACAAACCAAAATGAAAACACATTGAAATGGCAGTCATCCCAATATTCTCCAACTGAAGTCATATAAATTCTTATTTGGTTCTTGATTTGGAATGGTATAGAAACAGTTACATAGATTTCAGTCTTTCAATATATATATATTTTTTAACTTAAGTGATTAAATGGCTTTAGCTGCACCCATTGTAGATTTTTTTTCCCTTTATTACTTCTTGGTTTGCATCTGTGATTTTTACAATTTGGTGTAAATAGACCTTTAGAGTTATTAATAATGACACTGTTGTGTTTTATCTGTGTAACTGATTAAGGACTGCCATGGAGAAGAAACTAATAGGTTGTCCAGTGTGCATTGAGCATAAGAAGTACAGCCGGAATGCCTTGCTCTTCAATTTGGGTTTAGTCTGTGATGCCAGGACAAAAACATGTGCTTTAGAACCTATTGTCAAAAAACTGTCTGGCTACCTCACAACTCTGGAGGTAAACGTTCATTTGATAAGTATTCATGTTATGTTATCTTAAAAATTGGCACTTATTAACTGTTTCATTAAATTTCTTTGATTAGCTTGAGAGTGGATTCATTTCAAATGAGGAGAGTAAACAGAAGCTGTTGCCTATCCTGTCCACACTTCTGGAGGAACTTAATGTTACAGGAGCCTGCACCCTACCTATTGGTTATATATGCATTTTCTATCTCTCTGTTTCCCCCATCAGTGTATGTCATTGTTTTTATAATCACCCTTTCTCGCTCTTTCATGACAGATGACTCGAACACCATCCACTTGAAGTTAATTGAACAAAGGAAAGATCCTCTGGTGGTTCAGGAGTATGATGTACCAGTATTTACCAAGAATAAAGACCACTTTATAAAATCACAATGGGATCTCACCACACAGCAGGTCTCCAAAAAATGTTTCCCACCGTTTACTTTTACTGTCTTAAATTGATTTTATTTGTCTTTTTTATTATCAGATTTAAAAAAAATAAAATAAATAAATAAACCCCTGCAGTTAGTAAGTCCAAAAAACGGAGGGGGAAAAAAACACAATGAAAAAAATGTACCTATTGTTTGAAATAGTTTTATTCAACTGGGAGCAATTTACACACTGTGACACGACACAGCACGTTTTACCACAGTGTGACTGAAATGAGACGAGCTGAACAGTTTATAACACTCTAATTGTAAAGAATTTAGAAGCAAATGTTGTCCTTATGTAAATAAGATTTTGCGACAATTACGTTTGTAAAGCTTATTACCATCTTCTGTTAACCATTGTTTTTCTGATGTTGCATTGATATGCCACTTACGCTTGTAGTTGAAACAGGTATAATGTGATTTTATTTGACATACTGCCTTCAAACATTAATTATGTTACCAGTAATTTTGCATTTATATTATTTTTCTTGAATATTTTAATTACTTTTTTTGCAGATCTTACCCTTTGTAGATGGGTATCGACACATTCAAAAAATCTCAGCTGAGGCCGATGTTGAGCTTAATTTGGTGCGGATTGCTGTTCAGAATTTATTGTAAGTATGTTCCTATTTTGAGCTGCTGCATTAATCTAAATAATTTATTAAAAGGAATATTCTGTGTTAAATACAGCTTAACCCTCTACCTCATTGGTTCTTCAGCACCCAGTTTTTATTCTGAAAAATGTATAATACTGCACAAGTAAACAAAAAGTCTTTAAAGCCACAATGAAATGGAAATAGTGACGGATCTTATATTGTTTATTGTAACTTGTATGCAACTTGGTAGGGACTTGGTTCTATGCATTGGTTTTTGACTGGATTTTGAGATGTGGGCGTTGCACTCTAAAGCAGAGGCAGATGAACGTGCAGGGTTTAAGTGGACTAAATAGTTGGCGAAATCCTGCATTCATTATCCGTCTGTAGTTTTCACTGGAAGTTGGAACATTTTGATTAAACATTACAAGGTCATTAAAAAATATATATAACATATGCATGGTTGAACTGTTCACAATCTGAATTCACATGTTCACATATGAGGCCTATATCATGAAGCCGGTTTAGCTGGCTAGCCAGGTAAGTTTCAGTTTAGTTTGTGCCTGGGTTTTAGGCACCATGAAAGTGGCTCTGTTCTTAGTGGTGTTCATTGCCATAGTAACTTACGCTCTATGGCTAAACTGCTCTGGTGCAGGTTATGTTCTGTTCTTTGCAAAACAAAATTTGACCAGTCAGCTGTGAGCAAAGTGATAAAGTAATTAAATAAAGTCACTCCCCAGTTTCTCTTGCTCTTAAATTCTTCATAATTTTCAATCTCGTAATCTTTGGCAGAGGAGAGTGACTCTCTTGTGAAAAGTAAATTGCAGTTTGTGTGTTTCAAGGCATATGATTGGCTGTTTGCTAATCATATGCCTTGATGTGCATGCTAATGTGCATGCTCTCCGTGAACTCAGTATCAAAGCCTGAGTTGACAGAAGGTTGATGATCAGTGTCATGGTACGAACAAAGCCTGAGTGGATTGGTTTGGTTTTGTCAACTCAAAACTAATCCTGTAACTCTAAACTCAACTACCATCATGGTACAGTGCCCCGATATTCTTATTATTATGGGAAATAGCAACCCTTGCAGCTCTACATTTGGAGAAAAGTCTAATGGTCAACAAGTGCCTTGATAACCAATCATATAATTGAAATGCATGACAGTTAGTTAGTCACAGCTGTGTCTCATTTTGAAGGCTGCACCATCTAGATGTAGCATTTGTCGGCCACATAAGTTATCAAGGCTGTCTCATTATAGAAAAGCAACCATCACATTCCATAGTAATGAATGAGACCCAGCTACTGTTTGCAGATATTATACAGTGCCATAAACTTAATTCTACCCGTTGCAAAATTGTCTGCAATTTCTCTTACAGAACAGCAACTTTTCGTTGTGAACTCCAAAACGAATGTCTAATGACAGACATGATAAAGATTAGATAACAGGCTGTGTGTACAGAATGTGTACACTACAACATGCCATAGATGCTAGATGACAGCTCAAGTTGTATGTAACCCACAATGTTATTGTTATTTTGATATACCTCCTGCTTCTGGCATAAGGTCTCAATCTCTTAATTGTTGACAAAAATGTATAGATACTATGATGAATTTATCAAAATCTAGCACCTTATTAAAATTTAAATAATGAAATGTTCTAAAACCATAAAAAGATCATTACAATAGTTACAATGATGCAGAAAGTACACATTTCATACATGTAATAGCAGCAAAGTGACAAGTCATGGACTGAACAATGCTATTACGTTTCACAGGTATTATGAAGTGGTAACTCTGGTATCCATATTCCAGGTAAGTTTTCTGTTGTTGTAGTTTCTTCAGAATTTTATTATACTTTTTCTTAAATTGCTTTTGGTTTTCATATTCTACAGTACTCAAATGTTTACTGCACAACACCTAAAGTACAAAACTTAATAGATAAGAAGTGCCTTCAGGAAGAGTGTATCCACTATGTCAGTAAGCTAGGTAAGCAAGTTCAGCAATTCCAAATGCATGTTTTTTTTCTGCAACATGTATGTATATGAGTGTGAATAGATATAGAAGACATTTTACTGTGTATTTCACCAGGCCAAAGGACAAATCTCAGGGACGTATTCCAGTTGTATTGTGGTCTGACCCCAGGTACGACTGTACGTGACCTCTGTTCCCGCTATTCTCACCAGCTACAGAGGGTGGATGAAAGGTAAGGCCATTTGAATTTGATTGTTGTTCACACTTAAATTCCCACAATTGACATGCCATTTGTAAGACATGTCAATTGTTTGTGTGTGTGTGTGTTTAAACTACAGGACAATACTGTAAAGATTAAAAAGAATGCTTTTGTGTCCTGTTGGCTTATTTGGCTATTGGTTAAGTACTAGTGTGATCTGTAAGAAGATAAATATTCTATGTAAAATTATTCTACTTTTATCTTTTGTGTTGCTTTAGGAAGTTGATTCAGTTTGGCTTGATGAAAGGTCTGATTCGGCGCCTGCAGAAGTATCCAGTCAAGGTTGTTAGAGATGAGAGGAGTCGTCCACCTAGACTTTATACTGGCTGCCATAGTTATGATGAAATCTGTTGCAAAACTGGTATTATGTATACATATTATGTATATTTTTCACAAGAATATTCCTTGATTTTAACCATTTTAAAGAAAGTGACATTATTCCTTGCCTGTTTTTTCAGGAATGAGTTATAAGGAGTTGGATGAGCGTTTGGAGAATGACCCTAACATTGTTGTTTGCTGGAAATAATGTTGCAGAGTCAGAATTATAACTACAGACTATTTCAGTTAAAGAAATCATTTGTAACTTGAGAGAAACAGATCTGGTCCTGGTTCTTTGGCAGTCTCAGACTTTTTGTCCTGTACCTTTATTTATTGTAAATCAATTGCCCTTTATGTATATTTGAAACCATTATAGGTCAAAATATGAACACAGAAATTGAAGAAAAAAATAAAAAATATTGCAATGATTTAAGATGCATAAATGCAAAAATGACTGTTTCTACATGAAAAACTAGGTCACTGGTTTTTAAATAATTTATGGTTTATTATATGGCTGGGTATAGTGAGGTCTAATTCTATAGTATGTTTTACCACAGTTAAAAACATGCTTCAACAAAACAAGTTTCTTACTCTGAGGAAAAAACTGGAAAACATAGACAAGATGACCCTATTGATCTAAAATGCATGACTTTTAAAGTTCCTTGTGCATTTACTGTTAAATTAGGCTTAGAACAAAAATAAATTACAAACTGTCAAAAGTTTTTGCTTTTCTGATCATGTGTAAACTGGTTGCACAATATTTGATTACATCATTCCAGTCACATCAGTTGCATCAAATATGACTGTCCAAAGACAATAAAAATATATGGACATGGCAGAGTTTGCACAATAGTCTTCTGATTTTTTTTTTTTTACAGTCAGTCCCTTTTCCAAAATAGGTACATATTCCCAGAACACTCACCAACATGAACATTAAAATGTATAAACTGCTTATTTTGATAATGGCAAGAAGAGGAAATATCTTAACATAGCTGTCATTTTAACTTGTCAAATTTAACTTAAATCATTTATTCTTTAACTATTCCTTTAAAATACCTTCCTATTATCTTCTTAACCCACAGTTCACTGCCTGTTTATTGGAGACACTGAAAGGGTTTATTTTCTCTGAAGCAACCAAAACAAATCAAATAAAAACTGGATGTGACAGGGTTTTATTTGAAGTCGGAATGAGAGCTATTGCTATATACAAAATGGACAGAAACAAAACATCACATATATTCATAAATAGCTCTGTGCCATGTCTGACATTCTAGGTGTAAATGTACCAAATTCTCCTCTCTCTCTCCATCTCAGCTTGGAAAAAGATGGCTAAGATAACAAGTGGGCAAATATGCTAATCATAAGATAAGATAAGGGTACGAAAATGATGAGGACAAAAGTTGCAAAGAGAGACATCACATCAGTGAGGGCTGACAGCCCAAGGAACATTTAAAATCGGAGCCAGTACATAGCACTTCTCATTCTGTTATAATCTGGCACCTGCTCTATTGGACCTGCATAAAGAAAGAAACAATTGCAAGGTTACATAAATTCAGTTGTTAATACCAGTGAAATTTCATAATTCTTAATACCAATTTCAATACCACAGCATTGGGATAAATCTAGCAATTTCCTTCCATTAAAGTCTGTTAGCAGAATTAATTATTGTACCAAATGTCTCCATAAATAAGCTGCAGCTAGATCCAGAAAATATAACCATATTAGGTATGTTAATGATTAATCCCTGATCCACAGATGGGCTTAATTTGCTCATCTGCAATTAATTTCAGAACAAAAAACAGTTAAGTAATCATGAGAGCAGATGGTAAAAACACTACCTATACAGAGTCATCCGAAGCTAAAGTGAGCACTACAGCTTGAGCACTGTATGACACTTTCCCCCAATTCCACAGGCTGTTTTAACCGAAAGAAACTTGCACTGACATATCTTAAATGTTAGTGTTATTGATTTGTCTCAAGATGCTCACCAGTAATGTTTTTTTTTTCTAAGGTACATTTATAAAAGATACTTAAATGTCCTAATTGAACTGTGGCCTAATCCTGGCTTAACCCAAGTCTTTATGTTTGTCAAACATGCACCCTTGGCTTTTAAAAGTGTGTTCTCAACATTATTTTTTTTACGTGACATGTGGCCAAGTATGACCCATACTCGGAATTAGTGCTCTGCATTTAACCCATCCAAAGTGCACACACACAGCAGTGAACGCTATTGAAGGTGGGAGAGAGCGCTGTACATCCCCCCCCCCCACCAACACCCCCTGCCGGTACGAGACCCGAACCCGCAACCTTTGGGTTATGAGTCCGACTCTCTAACCATTAGGCCACGACTTCCCCGGTCATGACTTCCACGACTTCCCCAGTCATATCATAATCACTACACTGGTTACTAGTTAAATTCCTTAATTATGTGTCATGCTAATATAAAAGAGAATTCCACTAAATATTTATTCACTCCAACACAAAATAATAAACACAAAGTGCATATTAAATATAAAAATAAACTGACTCACCAACTGCAGACACAGCTGGGCATTTGTCATAGATGTATTTAGAGCAGACATCCCGGACAATCTTGGGAGTCACAGCCTAGTAAGAAACAAACAAGCAAATAGGTATTCTTAAATGATGCGATTTCAATTTTTCCTTTCTCTTTGGAGTGTTACAAGCTCTTGGTGCATAAAGAAGATCTGTAAAGTTGCAAAGACTAAAGTCTCAAATCCAAAGAGATATTCTTTATAAAAGTTAAGAGTCAGCCACGCCTACCTAAAACGGCTCGTTCTCACACGCCCCCACATATCTACGTCACGATCTGGGAAGATTTGCATAACGCCGCCCAAATGTTCACGCAAAGAAAGAAGGCGTAACTTTTATTCTCGCTGTAGTTTTGTTGTTTCCGCCGCCATGTCGTAAAGACGCTGTGTGCTTCGTTGTGAAAGTGAAACTACTTTGTTTGGTCTTCCAAAAGAGGACGATATCTGCTTCGTCATGCCTGGAGCTGATCCGTGCTGGTTGCCGAGGAAATACTACAACTTTGCGCTGTTGATCGCCGAATCGGCTTTCACCGTGGACAAAGCGGAGACCAGCCCGGAGTCGTCACATGTCCTTCCTGACACTCCGTCGAAATCGTTCTCAAGCCCACCCGCCTCTGCTCACTCTCGGCCGCCGTGTGTGGCGCCGTGTTTCGTTGTGAAAGCGAAACTACTTAGTTAGGCCTTCCAAAAATGGACACGACTAGAAATCAGTGGTAAAGTTGTATTTACAACACTGTTCCAGAACACTTCAACCCAAATATTCAGATGTGTGCAGCACATTTTATGGAGGACTGTTTACTGATCCTGGGAGAGTAACGTTAGACTAAAATGCCAGCAGTTCTGACTCACGTAAGTACGTTTTCATTTAAAGAATTTGCCACTGATGATTCAAACACGAATTTATTATGTCCCCACTGGATGCAACGAATGCCTCGTTTATAATGGGTTTTCATGTTTTTGAATCATCGCTCCGGCCGGACAGGGCATCACAATATGGTGAGGGGCGTAACATTTCCGTCTCACGCTTGAGGTATTCGGCCAATCACAACGCACTGGATAGCTGGCCAATCACAGCACACCTTGCTTTTTCAGACCGATGAGCTTTGTAAAAATCGACGCGTTTCAGAAAGGCGGGGCATAGAGCAGAAAAAATATTGTACAGTATGTGGAAAATAATGTGTTTTTTTTTTTTACCTTAAACCGCATAAACACATTTCATTACACTAAATACACAAAATATGTTCTTTTTAGCAGCATCGTATGACCCCTTTAAAATAAAACTAAATGCCATCTCAAACAGTGGTCACTCAGCCACTGTGGGTTTGCTAACATGGACAACTTACCTCAATTCTGGCATCCCACTCTGCCAATGGGATGCGGCGACCATAATTTAGTATGTGCCTGCCAATGTCATCACAAACAGGTGTAGTTCCTGAGGACAGAAAGAAGAAACATGTTATAGAGTTAGAGTGTGTGTGTGTGTGTGTGTGTGTGTGTGTGTGTGTGTGTGTGTGTGTGTGTGTGTGTATATAGAAGCAGTCAATTTGGTCTGAGAGGTATTAAAGTCAATATTACAGCAAAAACATGTCTTACTGTCACTATAGTTTAAAGTAGAGGTGCATAAAATATTTGCAGCTGTCTGATGTACTATAGCACAACACCAGATACAATTAAGTGATGATCATAATCATATATTTTTCTCCAATATCTGCAAACATTGGTTGGTATGTAACCAAAAAAGGCGGCGCATTTAGCAAAGGTAAGCCACGTTGTGCTATGATGTTGTTTTTGGGCTTGTTTTAACCACGATCATCTGCTGGAAATAAAAATATTCTGTTTTAAAGACCTTGTGTCGAGTAGTAATAAGCGATTGCTTATTTATGAAAATATTATTACTCACATCAGAGGAGCACAATTAAGTCCAAACACTATGCAGATTAGATTTTGAAAATCTTCAAAGGTCAACATGAGATGCTAACTTGTTTAAAAACATATTAAAGGTTTTTTTTTTTTTTTTTACACACAAATACTTGCTTGTAGCTTAAATGACACTAATGTGCTTGTTGAATGACTACTAGGGATGGCCCAATAACACTTTTTTTTTTATTTCCGATACAGATCTATATCTATTCCTCATATCAACTTATTCTAAGACAAAAATATAAATTGTTAACAAGGCTACTTGTTGCAGCACTATAATTAACAGTAATTCCAGTGAAAATCTGAAAAATCAATGATTCCTTTACTAGGACTAGCTTTTGATGCAAAGAGAGAAGGTATAGACTGTCCATAAGAGAAAGTATGTTTGAGTTAATTACCATTGAGCTGTCCCACTAAGCTAGCCTTCAAAGCATTCTTGGCTCGAGCCACATCACTCTCAGTCACTGTGGTGCACAAATTCATCCTATAATACAGAAACATTAAGAGGACATCACCTCAAATACAACTACAAAACATCAGATGACAATCCTATCTTCTCTGTATGTTATAGCTGAACTTACCAGGCATTCTGAGCCCAATGCATCATGTCCTCTATTTTATGTTTGTCTGTTACAAAATAAATACCCAGCAGTCCAGTGTCACTGTATGAAGAGTGGAAAGCCTGGAAACTGTGACACAGGTTCAGCTCTGCAGCCAGACGAGCCAGGCGACTGCTTAAGTGCTATACACAACATACAAGAAAAAACTTTTTTTTTTAAATTAGCATTATTTCATGGTCCTAATGCAACCACCATTTTACCTGATAAATTTCAATTTGTATCATGCTCAGCTAATTTACAAATTAAACCACTGTGTATGCATGGCAGTAACGTTTATACTAGGAATAGTAGGAAAAGATAACAATATAAGTAATAATCATAATATCAACAGTGGCTATCATAAAAACTGACATAAGCAGTTGACTTCAGATGCATTTCACTAGTCTAAAACACTAAATAAGATTGATTTTAAAACATCCTAAAGAAAACGACTAATCAATGTAGGAATGCACAATATATCAGTATGACATCAGTTATTTTTTATGGTACCAATACTTATGAAATCTACCAGTATTGGTCAATATTAGATATACATGGTGTATAATGATTTTTCCTATTTTTACCTTACCTTTGTTGTCTAAGACTCACTTAAAGTAAACCTTTAAAAACATTTTTTATTACTATACATTAGAATGTTGTGATGCCTAGGCCTGTCACGATAACAGCTTTTTGTTGTGCGATATATTGCCCCAGAAATAATTGCGATAAGCGATATTATTGTCATTTTAAAGACTGAATATATAATCATAATGTAACAGCATAATAATCCAAGAAGGCCTACACACTTCCAAATGGCAACAAACTTTAAATTTTTAAGAATATTTAAATCATGGGAATTAAGTATCAAAATATTAGATACCTTAAAAAAC